>NC_080723.1:9692510-9950010 GCF_019097595.1 Hemibagrus wyckioides | reverse complement strand
ATAGTTTTAGAGCGGCTGTCCCTCTGTAGTTTTTTTAAAGCAGCTCTCTGTATAATAGTTTTAGAGTGGCTGTCCCTCTGTAGTTTTTTTAAAGCAGCTCTCTGTATAATAGTTTTAGAGCGGCTGTCCCTCTGTAGCTTTTTTAAAGCAGCTCTCTGTATAATAGTTTTAGAGCGGCTCTCCCTCTGTAGCTTTTTTAAAGCAGCTCTCTGTATAATAGTTTTAGAGCGGCTCTCCCTTTGTAGCTTTTTTAAAGCAGCTCTCTGTATAATAGTTTTAGAGCAGCTCTCCGTCTGTAGCTTTTTTAAAGCAGCTCTCTGTATAATAGTTTTAGAGCGGCTCTCCGTCTGAAGGTTTTTTAAAGCGCTCTCTATAGCATTTTTAGAGCGGCTCTCAGTCTGTGGCTGTTTTTAAAGCGGCTTAGCGGCAGGTTTAGGGCGGCTCTCTGTATAGCAGGTTTAGGGCGGCTCTCTGTGTAGCAGGTTTAGGGCGGCTCTCTGTGTAGCAGGTTTAGGGCGGCTCTCTGTATAGCAGGTTTAGGGCGGCTCTCTGTATAGCAGGTTTAGGGCGGCTCTCTGTATAGCAGGTTTAGGGCGGCTCTCTGTATAGCAGGTTTAGGGCGGCTCTCTGTATAGCAGGTTTAGGGCGGCTCTCTGTGTAGCAGGTTTAGGGCGGCTCTCTGTGTAGCAGGTTTAGGGCGGCTCTCTGTATAGCAGGTTTAGGGCGGCTCTCTGTATAGCAGGTTTAGGGCGGCTCTCTGTATAGCAGGTTTAGGGCGGCTCTCTGTATAGCAGGTTTAGGGCGGCTCTCTGTATAGCAGGTTTAGGGCGGCTCTCTGTATAGCAGGTTTAGGGCGGCTCTCTGTATAGCAGGTTTAGGGCGGCTCTCTGTGTAGCAGGTTTAGGGCGGCTCTCTGTATAGCAGGTTTAGGGCGGCTCTCTGTGTAGCAGGTTTAGGGCGGCTCTCTGTATAGCAGGTTTAGGGCGGCTCTCTGTATAGCAGGTTTAGGGCGGCTCTCTGTGTAGCAGGTTTAGGGCGGCTCTCTGTATAGCAGGTTTAGGGCGGCTCTCTGTGTAGCAGGTTTAGGGCGGCTCTCTGTGTAGCAGGTTTAGGGCGGCTCTCTGTGTAGCAGGTTTAGGGCGGCTCTCTGTGTAGCAGGTTTAGGGCGGCTCTCTGTGTAGCAGGTTTAGGGCGGCTCTCTGTATAGCAGGTTTAGGGCGGCTCTCTGTGTAGCAGGTTTAGGGCGGCTCTCTGTGTAGCAGGTTTAGGGCGGCTCTCTGTGTAGCAGGTTTAGGGCGGCTCTCTGTGTAGCAGGTTTAGGGCGGCTCTCTGTGTAGCAGGTTTAGGGCGGCTCTCTGTGTAGCAGGTTTAGGGCGGCTCTCTGTGTAGCAGGTTTAGGGCGGCTCTCTGTGTAGCAGGTTTAGGGCGGCTCTCTGTGTAGCAGGTTTAGAGCAGCTGTCTGTATTCTGGCTGTCCCAGACTAAGATGACTGTGCTTCCAGAATTTGGTGGAACAGTTGAGACAGGTTCGGTGAACCAGGGATCGGTTACATTTCTGGGAAAATAGTGAAGATTTTGGGGTGTGTGTGTGTGTGTGTGTGTTTGAGGTTGTCATAATAACTAGGTTGGTGGTTTAGAGCAGAGTTTATATTAGCTGCTTACCAGCACCATTAAAACACACACACACTTATACTGAGAGTGTCATGATGTCAGTACTGCAACAGATTCCATACATCATGATTCACTTTTCTGAGGTTTTTCCAAAAAAATTTTCATGACTTTTTGGTTTTCTCTATGAGCTCATAATGTGAGGAATGCAGCAGACAGATGGTTCCAGTGAGGGTGAGGGCATGGAAAGGGTGAGGGGGAAGATAAGGGAGTGGGAGAGGGCGGGGTAGAGGGTGAGGGCTGGAGAGAGGATATCGTACCCGCGCATCGTACCCGTGCACCGTACGAGCATATCCAGCGCATTGTACCAGCATGTGAATATCAGCTTTCCCAAAATCCTCCCAATGTGTGCCATCTCCTCTCGTCCAGTCGACACAAATTTTGTCGCATTTTCCAATAAAAAGCGCATACGTCTAATAGGACGTTTCTGATGGAGAAGCCGTGGCCGGGTCCCGTGTTAGATTCGAACCCTGAAGCAGAGCTTTTCTAATGAACGCTGTGGTAAACCAGACGCTTTTCCCAGCATCATTACACAGACGGATTTTTTTTGCCGCGTAAAAGCATTAAGCAAAATGTATTAGCTTTCTTTTTTTTTTTTTTTTTTTTTTTTGATGGATGTTCAGTGCTATGTGGATACATTAAGGCTTTTCTCTTCTTCCTGCAGATCTCCCAGCTGTGCTGAAAGGAAACCTGCTGTGGAAGAGAAGTGCACTTCAGTTTGTGTGAGTAAAAACAAGCCAGAACCTCTCTCATGATCACACAATGTTTAGGTGATTAGGATTCTGCTATTGTGATGTGTACACACACACACACACACACTCACATGGGTATATATATATATATATATATATATATACACAGCGAGTAGAGCAATTTATGCAGCTTGAAGATGAGCGTGTGTGTAAGAAAGAGAGAGAGAGATTGTGTGTGTGTGTGTGTTTGAAAGGGAGAGAGTGTGTGTGTGTGTGTGAGAGAGAGAGAGAGAGATTTGTGTGTGTGTGTTTGAAAGGGAGAGAGTGTGTGTGTGTGTGAGAGAGAGAGAGAGATTGTGTGTGTGTTTGAAAGGGAGAGAGTGTGTGTGTGTGTGTGTGAGAGAGAGAGAGAGAGAGAGAGAGAGAGATTTGTGTGTGTGTGTTTGAAAGGGAGAGAGTGTGTGTGTGTGTGTGTGTGTGTGTGTGTGTGAGAGAGAGAGAGAGATTGTGTGTGTGTTTGAAAGGGAGAGAGTGTGTGTGTGTGTGAGAGAGAGAGAGAGAGATTTGTGTGTGTGTGTTTGAAAGGGAGTGTGTGTGTGTGTGAGAGAGAGAGAGAGAGAGATTGTGTGTGTTTGAAAGGGAGAGAGTGTGTGTGTGTGTGTGTTTGAGAGCAAGAGAGAGAGATTGTGTGTGTGCTTGAAAGGGAGAGTGTGTGTGTGTGTGTGTTTGAGAGCAAGAGAGTGTGTGTGTGTGTTTGAGAGAGGAGAGAGTGTGTGTTTGTGTGTGTGTGTGTGTCTTTCATCTCAGTTCGCTGAGTGTGCATGATTATCCTCTGATGCTGTCTGAAGCCAAAGAATTTCTAGACTTCTGACCGAGCTGTGACTGCTCCTCTATGCTCACACATCTTCAGAGAAACCGTCACACTGACCGCAAAGACGGCCACACAGCCTCGGACAAAGCCGTCATGATTCATTCCAAACGTCCTGCTCACATCAACCGTTCACCGCATTCTGTTTATCACAGAAAGCCGACGGTTTCATTCGGCCGAGTAACAAAAATGCGATGTTTAGGTGGGATAATGAATGAATGAAGCCTGACTGATTTGGAGAGCTGTAACCTATCCAGTACTGCAGATCCTGACTCAAAAAATCAAACGGTCACAGTGTCAGAAGTTTAACATGGTGCTAGCAATAACAAAAAGACAAGAGAAAAGTCCACTGGACACCATTGAACTCTCGAGATTCTGGTTAGTGGGTCGCGTTCCTCTTTTTACGATCTTTCTGGCTAAATGTTCCGTGTTTTTGATCCATGCTCACATTCTAGCTGAACACATTTTTGGAAAAGATGCAGCCCTTCCTTCCTGTTCATCTTCATCTGATGTGTGGTTCATGTTGCCTCTTTGCATCCGAGGCATTTTGTAAAGCAGTTTATTGCCACTGTTTTTTGTTGTTCGTCCACTAGCTTTATACGTTTATCAGCGATTGTAAGAAAGCAGAATTTAAACTCCAATACGACATCGACGCTGTTTACCTCCAGCGTACTGAATATCAAACTTCAGATACCTTTTCGAAGCATCAGTTGATTATCCAGCGCTCTCAGGAAAAAATGGAGGCCAGCGGGTAGTCTAGGAGATGCAGAACACACACACACACACACACACACAATGCAACAGGAAGTAAGCACGAAACCATGGCAGCAAATCCAGTATACATGTCTCGCACCACGTTCTGTGTTCATCTCAAGGCCACAAACACACCTTCAGTCCAGAGAGAGAGAGAAAGAGAGAGAGCGAGCGTGTGTGCACGAGAGAGAGAGAGAGAGAGAGAGAGAGAGAGAGATGACATACATGCAGTATGAGGCTCAGGCATGTCACATTAATCACAACACATATAGTTTATCAACAAACTCTCAACCCACCCCATCACCGAAGAAGCTGAACTTCATAACTCACTGACAGGGTGGATAAGTTGAAGCTGAACTGTGTGTGTGTGTGTGTGTGTGTGTGCTCTTTGTGTTTGCTCAGTCTTCTGAATCTGGAGCTGAGCCTCTCATCATCATGGCTCTTATGATCTCTCTCTATGACACACACACACACACACAGGAGACGGGAGACAAGCGAGAAGAGAGAGAGGTTGCTAACGAATATCACTGGAATCTGTCAGATGCTCTGCTGATGCACAGAGATCCTTGGTTATAGGAGACTACACACACACACACACACACACACACGAAAAAGGCTTTGAACTCAGCAGAGTGTCTCGTTATCCACTGCTTTCGAGTGCCTCCTCTCTTAAGTTTGCTCGTGCAGCGCTACGTATCCTCACCGAATGATCATCGCAGCAGAGAATGCGATGGTGCGCTTGATTCTTAGCGAGAGCTGAAGCAGCGCCACGAAAGTGCATTTCTTTTTGCCTGTGTGTGCGTGCGTGTGTGTGTGTGTGTCTGTATGCGTGTGTATTTGTGAGTGTGTGTTTTGCTGTCATGGGTTTTGTTGAATAGTTGACAATACAGCGTTTGCCGTGGGCCTGAAGAATGCCAGGGTGGAAGAGCCGAGCCAAGTCTAGTATTTTTAATATAATGTTTTGGAGATCTAGTCAAACTCACTCTCTCTCTCTCTGTCTCTCTCTCTCTCTCTCTCTCTTTCTCTCTCAATCTAGTCATACACTCTCTCTCTCTCTCTCTTTCTCTCTTTCTCTCTCAATCTAGTCATATACTCTCTCTCTCTCTCTCTCTCTCTCTCTCTCTCTCTCTCTCTTTCTCTCTCAATCTAGTCATACACATTTCTTTCTTTCTTTCTTTCTTTCTTTCTTTCTTTCTTTCTTTCTTTCTCTCTCTCTCTCTCTCTCTCTCTCTCTCTCTGTCGTTACCTACCACGTTGTATAAATAACTTCATTTTCTCGTCTGTTCTGACTGATGAACTGAAAGCTCAGACTGCAAATGGCTTGTTGGCGCTCGTGGCTCCTAACAAACAGCTTCCGTCTGAGAAAAGCCTCGTTCCCCCGCACTCTATCTACAGACCTCATTTGCAGCATGCACAGGAAACATGAGCTCTGTTCGCAAAACTCTACAGAATGAAGTTTACGGAATGTGTAAACATCCGTGGTGGTGGTGGTGGTGTAATCTGGATAATGATATCCACCCAGTTTGTGTATAGAGTTGTGTTTTCCATGAATCTACCACCTGAAGCAGGACAGTATTCAGACTGGAGAGTGTGTAAATGAACCAGTTTGTTTGCGTAAATTCAGTTATTATTGTGTCTTGTGGACTAGAAAGGGTAGCTTGGTGGTTAAGGTGTTGGACTGATAGGAAGGTTTTGAGTTTGAATCCCAGGTCCACTAAGCTGCCACTGCTGGGCCCCTGAGCAAGGCCCTCAGTTGCTCAGGTGTATAAAATGTGATAAAAATGTAAGTTGCTCTGAATAAGAACATCTGTCAAATGCCAGAGATGTAAACGTGTGTTATATATGTGAAATTTGAGGTTTATTTGAGGCAGAACCCTCTTTTACGGTGTATGTGAACTTATGTAAACTGTTAAAATATGTATGCAGGTCATTTCTAACCCTGAGACTGTGAGAAGGTCCAGTTCCTCCAGTTGATTTTGTAGTAGATCGCAGACATTTGTTTACATTTGCATGTTGCAAGAGCATGCACCATGGATGGATTGATGGATGGATGGATGGATGGATGGATGGATTGATGGATGGATGGATAGATGGATGGATAAATGCAAGAGCATGCACCATAGATAGATGGATGGATGGGTTAGCACCTACCAGAAGTGCAAATAATAGAAACATTTGAAAAACCAAGACCTAAGACCAAGATGGTGGTGCGTGTACTACACAAGGCTCAGCGTCTCCCCAGATTTTGTGATTTTTACTAAATGTTTGTATAAAGGTAGTGTGTATAATTTTAGGGTGTGTGTGCACTAACTAGGATTATTCTTTCATTTGGAAGCTGGATGGGGAAGGAACCCAGAGAAGGTGTTTCCAGGATCCACCACAGTCGAGTTGAATCAGGATGCTTTCACAATAAAGTTGAGCCTGAATCAGCACAGATTTGGTCTGAATGCGAAAGCATTAACGTGAAAGACATCATGTAGAGCAGGAAGCTCAGCGTAGTACCGAACCTGAGACTACGTGTAGGAGGAGGTGTGGGTTTGATTTCGCTGGAACTGTGCCATGATTCACGTGAACGCAGCTCTGCACTCGTTCAGGAAGTAAAGTGACCTGCGTTTGTGTTTTAGTTGATGATGACCTCATTCGTCATTCGAAAAATATCTTGAGTCATGATGACGGAAGATGATTGCACACTCACCGGGGTTCGATAGAATCAAGTCTGACACCAGAGCAACACTTCAGGTGGACAGGAACGATCACACTCGGGTTCAGACCACAGCAAACGTCTGCGGTGTGAAAACCACCTGAATTGTTACACTGCAGAAACCTGTTGCATACGACGACACACTGAATCTTCAGCATCGCAGCAGGTCCATACTGGCTCGCTAATTATCATCACGCTCCAGCTGGCGGTTTCTGGAGCTGGCAAGAAGTTAACATTCGAGCGTTCTGTAATAATGAGGCTTTGCTTTAGTCCACATTCTGGATCCTGGTTCATATGGACGAGCAGTGTATATCTGCATGAATACACAACGAGCAACAAAGCAGCTAACGGCTGCATCAATGCACGATTTTAAACTAATAACCCAAACCATCGGCTCACGTTAACCGGTTTTATATCAGTAAGCCCAAAACAACCAGAGTGAAGCACAACATGTTTAACAAACAGACTGAAAGCACAGATCTAGTCCAATTACATATCTAATCAACATTCAGAAAGTCGTTTGTTTACTTATTTATTTTGCTAATTAATGCAGACTTTCCTTAACATTTAAAAAAAACAAGCAGCAGTTAATACGTTAGGCGAGTTTTCTTTTTATTACTTATTGTTTATTAACGCTGAAGTTCCTGGTCTGTTAATGCGAATTAATGCGGTGCATCATGTTAGCAAAGGGAGACGTAACACACAGGGCTGCGCATTAAATCTCCACAGAGAGCAAAGAGAAAACAGTTTAAATCATTAACGAGTCTCTGTGGGAAAAGCCGTCAGTCAGTAATGCGGCAGTATGGATTTAGGATTTATTCTTCTTGTAAAAGCGGACATGGTGGTGGTGTCTGGTGTCGTGTGGTGGTGGTGTCTGGAATCTGGTGTGTTTAAATGATCACTTTTAACAACACGCTTATTAGAGCATTCTGATTTCTGACCCGATGTGTATTTTTACAGATGTGGTGTTAGCTGAAATAGTGCACGAGGATGAGATTTGGGATAAATCTGGTGTTCTTCAGTGTTGGAGATGTTTGGTATTTTTGTTTGGTTTGTCTTTCTACTGTTCCAGCATATTCAACTAATTTCCTTTGCTGGCGTTTAGCAGACGTACTCATCCAGAGCGATGTACAAAAGCGCTCTATCAATAAATACATAACAGTGGTTCACTAGGTCACAGACTTGGCCTAAAACTGTGTGAAATATAGCACAACATTTTTTAAATACATAAAACAAACAGGGAAAATAAGAGCTAAGTGTTTCAGGAAGAGGTATAGGTCTTCATCTGTCGTTTGAAGACTGCCAGTGACTCAGCTGTTTGGACATCGAGGGGAGTTTCATTCCACCACCTTGGTGCCAGAACAGAAAAGAGTCTTGATGTATAGTTACATACAGATCTACTAGCGCTTCTTGATAGTGGGACCAGTCACACAGTGCTAGTAGATCTGAGGGAGCGAGGTGCAGATCATGGTCCTTCTGATATACGATTATCAGAAAACTTCCCCTGGAAACTGATTTCAGCCTTGAAGCTCCTTGTTTTCTGCCGGGTCAGCCTCAGCGTGAGGTTCATCTCTGCACATTCTTGCATGTGGGAACCGACCATGAGATCATTAACATGCCTTAACATCGTATACATTCACATAAAATGTGTTACTGCTTCATTTCAGCCCTCCTTAGAACTGAAACCTTCTACAAAGTTCGAATTTTAAAGGGCTGCCAGAGGGCACGCTGCTGCTGCTGCTGCAAGAATGCAGGCTAAAATACAGCTCACATGGTGTTATGTTAAGTGCGTGTTCTCTGTAAAGTGCCACGTCGATGGTCATAAGAACATGCTGGAAGCTAACTGGGCTGCTTCTAATGATTGTGTGAATAAATACAGAGACTTCCCCTTTTTCCCTGTTGTCTTTTTTGCTTTGATGACAGCGACGTCGTAACTCATCATCTTAAACATCCAACTTGTTCTTCTCTGCTCTGGACCTCAAACACAAGTTCTCCAAGTGACTTCATATCCAAAATGGCTGCTCACGAGAAGCAAAAAAGCAGCACTTCTCTTCTTGCCTTGAAACGAGGATTTACTTTAGTAAATGTACTTTAGTTTAGTAAACGTACAGACACATCCGCACGTGAAATCTGTAACGCTGACTCGACACTACACTGTGTTGAAGGATGTCAGTATGCAGTTAGCTGGCTAGCTTGTTACAAACTTCAGACAAACCTGGAGGACTTTGTAGCTCGGAAGATCAAAAAAAAAAAAAGACGGAATTCCGAGCTCCGACTCCGAGACGAATGCAGCGTGAATTGCCTGATGCTCGATGTCATTGTGCAAATGTCGCAGTAATGAAGCCGTCTGCTGAAGTTCATTCATTTGGGTTCTTGGACGCCCTCGTTTTTCTATGCTGTGACTGACTGACTGCTTAAACGAGTCACACAATTCTGCTTTCTGCCGAAAAGAAGCTCCTGTGTGTGTGTGTGTGTGTGTGTGTCAGTCGCCCGGGAATGTGGTTCGACTCGCGCCTTTCATCTTTGCATCACTCAGCTCTTTTCTCTTATCCAGATGCCAGACGGCTCTGCTGTCAAGACTTAATTCAGGCCTGGAGGGATAAAAGAGTGTGTGTGTGTGTGTGTGTGTTGGTCCAAAAGAGAATATACTGATTGAGTTCAGTTCTCAGTGGTAGGGACATCTACACAATCCACTGGCTAACTTCTCATTGCTACAGAAACTCAGTTTTTGTCACCGTTTATTTACCGCTAGTGCCGGGACACCCCCTCGACTCCGCTAGCTCTGATCTACGTCTTCTTTCATAACCTAAAAGACCAGAGACAAAGGACAATTTCAAAGCGAATCGCATACATAATAGACGCAAGAGACGATCGGGAAAGAAGAAAAGAACCAACCAGAGAGCAGGAATAATACAAATAAATTCAAAATCGAGTTGAAACACAGAAGCTAATGACAAGATGTCATGACTGGATTAAAAACGGCCGATCCCGGTGTGGGAGAGTCAGATGATATGCTCCGCCCTCTTTCTAGGTCTAACAGACCTTCAGTTCAATTCCGTTTTATATGCAGAGCCTTTTTAATAACGGACGTTTGTCAGAAATCAGGATATAAATTATAAGTATATAAATTTATCTGGAGTCAGAGGTGAGGGGGGGGGGTGTGAGGAAAAATTCCCAGAGATGATATGAGGAAGAAACCTTGAAAGGATCCAGACTCAAAAGGGAACCTCATCCTCGACTGGGTGATACCGGAGTGTGTGATTTATAAACCATTTCCTTTCTATACGCTATATGGTTAAAAAGTGCAACTGTGTCACCAGGAAATTTTAACACGAAGTCTGTCTTTTAAATGTGTGTTATGATTTATTATGGCATTCTCTACAGCTATACACCAGCACATGCTCCCATGAGTGTGTTGATCATCTAAGTTCTAAGTTCTCCATCGTGCTTATGTCTAGAAGGAGAGGTGAAAGTGTTTGCAGGAACAGAACCAGCAGCTGATTCGATTGTGGAAACCGAGTGAAGATCGCTGCATGAGCAAATAGTCTAATGTGGGATGAAGATGCACCTCGTTTTCATAGTCAGGGCACTGATTAGGGTGTCGGATGTTTTAAAGGCGCTCTCGCACTCGATTGCATAATCCTTCCAGTGCACTAATAAATAAATAAATAAATATAAATGCAAAAAGATGCTCCCTGCAAAAACCAGGTTGCTTTGATGTTCACTGTGTTTTTCTTCAATAGCTTCATTTATGCTTGGAGTATTTTTAAAGAGCTTATACTTTAGTAGAAAGATGGACCGGACGTGGTGGTGGTGGTGGTGGTGTTCGTGTTCCTGCCATCGTCATTGGCAACCAGTTCAGCTTGTTTCTTTCACACTCAGAAGCTGAACAGATCTGTTAGTCTCTGTAGATTTGGGCCTCCTTTTATCAGCAGGAGAATACTAGTGGGTTTTTTATTGTTTTTTTTCCACCATTGAACACACAATCAAAGCAAGTGTGTGAGAACAGGATTGATGTCTGGGCAGAAAAATCACTTTCACTGTGTTCAGAGAGGAGGAGGATATCTCACGTCTGATGATGCGTATACTGGAAATACTGAAATATTTAAACATAAAAATAACATTTTTGGCTAAAATGATAGCTAAAATTAAGCTAGATACAGGAAGAAGACTGACTTGAAGACTTTTATTGTTGTTGTTTTTGTTTGTTTGTTGTTGTTTGTTGGGTTTTTTTTTGTTTAAGTTAACAACCTACCTTGTCTGCATTTTTTTTTGTAATTATTTTTTTTAAATTATTTTTGTTTTTGTTTGTTGCTTTCCTCTTTTTGTGTGTGGTGTTTTTTTTTGTTTTTTGTTTTTTTTAAAGCAACAACCTACCATGTGTGCATTTTTATTTTTATTTTTTATTTTTTATTTTTTACATTTGTAATATTTTTTTTTGTTTTTGTTTGTTGCTTACCCCCCATTTTTTTAAAAAAAAATACAAACCTTTTCTGTGTGGTGTTCTTTTTGTTTAGTTTTTTTTTTACATTTTTAATATTTTAAACTCTTATTTTGGTTTGTTTGTTACGGTTAATTGTACCGTTATAGAAGCTAGTGTGTCTGAGACTTGGCCTGTCATTTTGGGTGTAATAATTATTATACATCCAGTACGCAGTTTCAGGTGAGTTCCGGTCGGGGTGTACGTAGATTAGCTGCAGGAAATCCCTGGTGTCTGAGCGCACTGACACCAGAGTAGTTCTTTGTGTAAACACTGTTTTGTGATCAGCGAATAGCTCGTGTCATCACACTTTTTTCAAATTAAAATATACGCAGCCAGACAAACACAGCTGTCTGTCTGAGTCCGACACGCGATACATATATCATGTGTCGACCCGAAACCAGTGTTCAGGCTTCCTAGCTTCTTCTCTCTCTGGACTCTCCGGACTTTTGCTTAACTGCAGATGATTATACTGGAGCTGCATGTCCACACCCTAATTATTGGCTCAGTCAAGTTTGATGCCCGTGTTAATCCCATTTCCAGAAGTCTTTTGCGGTAGAAGGAGACCTTACACTCTACTGCTTATCTCTCCCTACCACTTGCAGCTTTCAGCCTGAACACACACACACACACACACTCAGACTGCCAAGCAGACTCTTACTGATCTCCTCACCCTGCTATAAAACCCTTCCTTATCAGTCTCTGTGCCGAAGCCTTCGTGTTCCTGAAGGAAAAAAGAAAAGGAGAAATATGAGATGGAGATCTCTTTTGAGATGTCATCTTTCGACCAGTCGGATATTATCATAACAGATCGTGGTTGTAATGCACACGAGATGCAAGAGAGCGATCTGAGCGAGTCAAGGTGCGTCCCAAATCTCCTACTTCGTGTTGTAGTGCGAGTCGTGTGTTCACTCTGATGAGAAGAAACGCACTTCAAGAACAACTTATTCAGCTGAATTGAATGATACGTGGAAGCAAACGAATGAATAAATAAATAAAATGTTGCCGTGCAAAAAATCCTTGCAAGAATCTCAGCACATGACTGGCAAAGATTGATTGAGAGATCTGTATCAGTTTGTGGTGGGGGGTTTTTTGTCCCCGTACTAACAAAAAGGAATTAAAATGTCGTATAGAACTGAGCCATGTTTGTGCTGTGAGTGGAAGAAAACTGGTTATTATGTGTAGGTAATAATGGAAATTATTTTAACAGCTCGTAGTTAAAAACAAGAACAGATTGTAGTAAAGAGGGAGTGCGTTAGAGTGAGGCAGAGAGAGTTGGAGGCCGTGAGGGAGGGAGAGAGTGTTAGAGAGAGAAGGAAGGAGAATGAGAGTATTGGAAAGATGGAGAGAGAAAGAGACAGAATAGGAGGGAGAAAGAGTGAGTTGGAGTGGGAGATAGATAGAGACAGAAAGGGAGGAAGGGAGAGCATATGTTAGAGAGAGGGAGAGTGTGAGAAGGACAAACGGGTGGAGAGAGAGAGACAGAGAGGGTTAGTGTGAGAAAGACGGATGGAGAGAGAGACAGAGTTAGAGTGTGTGAGAAAGACAGACAGATTAAGAGAGACAGAGTGTGAGAGAGAGACTGTTAGAATAGGAGGGAGAAAGAGAGTGGGAGAGGGAGAGTGATGGACAGGGAGAGTGTGTAAGAGAGACAGAAAGACAGACAGAGGGAGAGTGTATTAGAGAGGGAGTGTGTGTGAGAGAGAGACAGATGGAGAGAGAGAGTTAGACAGGAGGGAGAAAGCGTGAGTGTGTTTGAGAGAGACAGTTAGAGAGTGTATTAGAGAGGGAGAGGGTTTGAGAGAAAGATGGAGAGAAAGACAGTCAGAGAGGAAGGGAGAGAGAGTGAGTGTTTGGGGGGATGAGAGAATATGTGAGGGAGAGAGAAAGTTAGAGAGAGACTATTAGAGAGGGTTTGAGAGAGCTGGAAAGATAGAGAGGAAGGGAGAGAGTGTTAGACAGAATTGGAGGGAGACTGCGTGTTGGGGGAGGGGGGAGCGAGAGAGAGAGATGTTGATGTGTGTCACAGAATCATGTTGAAGCCGTTGGTCTAGCTGAAGGCTAGTAAACTCTCTTCAGTGTGCAGAAAAACCTCAACATGCATAGGAAAATAAGAGCTTCCTCTGTGTGTGTGTGTGTGTGTGTGTGTCTTCGAGCATCCTGGACAGTGACACAGACCTCAGCAGCGATCTACACTGAGTGTGCTGTAGCATTTCTTCCACTGCTTATTAGTGTTTATTGAACACACACTGCAAACTGGAATTCACTCTGGATGTGACACGTGAGCGACACGTCTGTTCATACAAGCAGCTGAGTGTAACGTCGTGTAAACACCAGCGACAGGAAGAGCAGCAGTGTGTCAGGGCACCGTGTTTCTCTGACCACGAGACTGGATAGCTTTTAATGGTCGAAGTCTAACAAGTCCTGACTCAATCCTGATTATTTTCACAAGTAAAAATTCAAAGGTGAACGTTTTTTGCTATTTACAATTTTTCAATAAATAAATAGAAAATAAATGTTCGCTAGTAAAAAATTTAGATTTCTTAAGTGAAAAAAATGAAATTTGTATCATTAATTCATGAACATAAATGTGATTTTCTCTAGGAACAGATTTACTGATCACTAAACTTCAGTGAACTGCAAATTAAAATTTTTTTTTACAAGTAAAAATACAAATTACAAAAATTAAAAAATTTTTTAAAAAATTTACAAATAAAAAAAAATAAGTAGAAAAGTAAAGAAAATAAGTAGAAATTTTGATGTCAAGAATTGCATTGGGAAAGAAAAAACTCCAAGGTCTCTCTCTCTCTCTCTCTCTCTCTCTGTACTCACATCATTGACTAATCTCTCAATCCCTCATCTCCCATCTCCCTCTCTCTTTCCTTCTAACCCTCAGAGCAGTTACTGCCTTCGTGATGCTAAAGCCACGTACCGTATGATAATCACAGGGAAATTAACCCACAGGAGAACGTCATTAAAGAAGCGGCGTCTCCGAGTGTTTCTGTCACCCATCAGGAGAAACCAGGCTCACGGGAAAAACTGGAGCTTTTCACAAGATTTTTTTCTTCTTCTTCTTTTAAGATGGCAAGCACATGCAATAAGTGAACAGAGATGTTTCTACATCGGACATCTCTCTGAACGTGTGTGTGTGAGAGAGAGAGAGAGAGAGAGAGAGATATGAAGGGGTCAGTGTTGATGTGCCAGGAGTTGTGAGTGAATTACTATTGCATAATCAGATTAATATGTAGAATCTACACCTGGAGATATCAAGGATAACACACACACACACACTGCTGAGTGACTGCAGTAGCCCTGTAAGTTGTTCCTCTCTCACAGCATGAGCAGCTGTAGCTGGCAGGCTTAGACAGAATGGCAGGGTGTGTGTGTGTGTGTGTGTGTGTGACCTGCTGCTTCAGTGGTGCTCTCTAATTAGATGTTTGTGTAAACTGCCTTGTATTTAATGTCTAGGTGTTTGTAAGTAAAAAAGGCTGGATGATCGAGGTGGTGTTAGTCATTGTGTCACTGTGTGTGTGTGTGTGTGTGTTGCCAGACCTAGTTATTTTCAATCCTGAGCTTTTTTTCTAATTCTGTTGTTGCATCTGTGAAAGCGAGCTGATCGAGTGGCTCGGAATTCAAGAGAGGATTTTTTGATATTTCCCCTTTTGTGAGGAATCGAACTTTGGTGGTCAACCACACACTCACGTCCAATTCACTCCTAATTATAACAGTTAGCCAATCAGAATCTTCCAAATATCATTTTCTGGAATCTAAAGAGACCCGGAACTTGTGTATGAACGTAAACTTTTCACTCTGATGTAGGGATGTGAATAAAGTGAAATAAATCTAATCTAAAAAGGAAAGTTTTAAAGTGAGCTCTGATGGAGACGCAGTAATTGATTTACAAGAAGAAAAGTATGCTTACGTGAGATGAGATCTGTTTATCTTGGATGTGGGGTACTTTCGCTTAGTCAGAGCGTCAGACCGACGGCAGAAGGTCGGGACTTCAGAGCAGATTTGATTGATTAAGGATGAGCCAAGAGTGTCCGACACACATGTAAATTGACCAGTCGTGGTTTTTGTTCAGCGTCTTACACGACCACACCCAGTAGGACATGAAGTGAATTGCTGTTTAGACTTGAAATGAAGAGTTTGTAAATTAAAAGTTGGTCAGTAAGAGACTAATTATCCATATACACAGATCAGGCATAACATTATGAGCACTGACCAGTGAAGTGAATAACTTCACAAGTGAAGTGAACATTTTCTCCTCAAAGTTGATGTGTTAGAAGCAGGAAAAATGGACAAGTGTAAGGAATTTGAGCGAGTTTGACAAGGGCCAAATTGTGATGGCTAGACCACTGGATCAGAGCATCTCCAAAACTGTAGCTCTTGTGGGGTGTTCCCGGTCTGCAGTGGTCAGTATCTATCAAAAGTGGTCCAAGGAAGGAACAGTGATGAACCGGAGACAGGGTTGTGGACGGCTCATTGATGCACATGGGGAGTGAAGGCTGGCCCGTGTGATCCGATCCAACAGACAAGCTACTGTTGCTCAAATTGCTGAAGAAGTTAATG
Organism: Hemibagrus wyckioides; assembly: GCF_019097595.1. Lineage (NCBI taxonomy): Eukaryota > Metazoa > Chordata > Actinopteri > Siluriformes > Bagridae > Hemibagrus > Hemibagrus wyckioides. The sequence continues at coordinate 9,934,277 of NC_080723.1, read as the reverse complement.
CTGGTCCGGCGGAGACAGTGTCATGCTTTGGACAATGTTCTGCTGGGAATCCTTGGGTTCTGCCATCCATGTGGATGTTACTTTGACACGTACCACCTACCTAAGCATTGCTGCAGACCATGTACACCCTTTCATGGAAACTGTATTTCCTGATGGATGTGGCCTCTTTCAGCAGGATAATGCGCCGTACCACAAAGCAGAAATGCTTCAGGAATGGTTTGATGAGCACAATCGGATATGTTATGTAATATATAATAGTATGTAATCAGAAGATTCCTTCAAGCTTTAACATGAAGCCTGTTTTGTTAAAGTCGCTTTCCTGATCGCTGATGGAGAGTTGAGGTTGTGAAAAATGTCGTAAATTTTGGAGTTGGCTATTTGTGTGCGTGTGTGTATGAAAGAGGGGGAGAGAGAGAGAGAGAGAGAACGAGTTTCGTCTACCACTTTTCAGTTCTACAATCCAGTTGTTATGGTTACACAGGAGGGAAGTCAGGAGGGAAGGAATTATGGCATCTCATTTTACTGAAATCAGCTTTCACTCCCAGACTGGCGTACTCAGCCCCGGTGATGCAGGCCGTGTCCTCAACACAACGTCTGTTGACCGAGATACCGAGTTGATGGTCTTTATGAATAATAAAAGTGTTGTTTATACACCACCACCAGGCATGTGACACCCGGAGAGCGCAGCGTGCTTCCATGTGGCTCAGCACCATGCAGCATTCCACAAACTTTTTTTTTCTTTCTTTCTATCCCAGCGTTCCAGTCAGGTGATTTTTTTTTTTCAGGCCTTCTGTCTAATCAGAGCCAAATTTCTGTCATCTTCACTGCAGAACACGAACATAAGTCGAGGTGAGGGATGACTAAAATGACTCGACTTACTTCGGAAAAGAATAAATCGTAATAAATTCGACTGAACTTACACCTGAACTGCTGATTCCTCTTGAACTGGACTTTATCTCGTACACACTTGCTTCACTGCATTCTGGACAGAAGCAAAGCAGGGTCTTGGGGGTCATTGATCAGGAGGAGAAAAACTCAACACTCAAGGCTCTGCTTACGTAGTGGGAAAAGGGGCGGGGCTACCAGGCGCTGACGTTAGTGTTACTACACTTGTAAAATGTGTACACTAGAGTGCATAGTGTGTCATTTAGGACACATGTTGCTGTATAGCTTTCGGTTAGTCCAGATTGTTGCTAGCGATGGATGCAACATTGACGCAAATGAAGCAACTGATTCGGTCCACAAAACAGTGATGCATCTAAAGAAACTCCGCCAACCCAAGAGGCGCGTTACAGGATCTAGCAGGACAGAGTACATTTTTATCGGTTCTGCTCCCTTCCTTGTACAACTGTCATATTTTTACTTACATCAACCTCGCAGCCTCATTTCTATTTACATCACACCCCCAACGTCAAATTCCCAATTTGCTGCTGCCTGTCAATCACACTTCCTCCCAAAATACAGCATGTCTGTCTTCAGCCAGAATGTGTCTCAGGTTTTTCTCTCTCTCTCTCTCTCTCTCTCTCTCTCTCGCAGCCTGTCAGTCTTCAGCTCTATGATTCTCACGCTCACAAAATGTGGAGATACGGTGGACGTTATCAGAACATCTCAGAATACATTAAACCTGAGGCGTGCATGCGAGGGTGTTGTGGCATGTTACTGCATCCGGCTCTATGAAATAGCTCCATTAGTGTCTGAGCTGCGTCTCAGTAACCCACTACACAACAGCGCCACAGTGTTCCTACAGGACGTGGCAGAGAAACATTCATCAGAATGCTTTAAGGAGCTCGGCGGACGCTTGTGCACACGCACACATGGCCTCGTGTCATCGTCCGTACACGTTGTTTGTCGTTCAGCAGATGTTGGTGTTTGTCAGCGTGGCCCACGTGTCGGTGTGGGTGCGAGGCAAGAGTCTGTAGTAGCATCCAGGAATAAATGCTGGTGTAGCACTCATCCACTAAGACTTGACTAAGCTTTGTGTTTAGTAACTGCATGAGATAAAAGCTAGAGAGAGGGAAAACTGCTCTTCACCAGATTGAAGGCTAGGAATTACTTCTGCTGGCAAAAGAACTTCTTGATAAGTTTTATATTGAACACACACACACATATGCATACACTTTTTCTTTAACCCTAAGCTTTATATGAAGACCACTTTATTTGTTGCATGGATGAGAGTGTGTGATCCACCATGTGGGCTCTGTTTTCATCTCTCTCTCTCTCTCTCTCTCTCTCTCTCTCTCTCTCTCTTTCTCTCTCTCTCACACATCTTTCTGTCTCTGTTCTCTCTCTACCATCTTTCTCTCTCTCTCTCTCTCTCTCTCTCACACACACATCTTTCTGTCTCTGTTCTCTCTCTACCATCTTTCTCTCTCTTCTTTCTCCTCTCTCCCTCCCTCCCTCCCTCCCTCCCCCCTCTCTCTCCTCTCTCCCTCCCTCCCTCCCCCCTCTCTCTCCCTCATCTCTCTCTCTCTCTCTCTCTCTCTCTCAGCTAGATGACTACTCTTCACTGGTGTCTGGCCCCTGGCTTTGCTCCAGACACACAGCAGTGTAGATTAAGGGGTGTGACCTTTCTGCCTCTCAAACCTGAGGAATTCCAAACTCCCTGAGCGCTGTTTCCAGTTTTTAGTAACATTTAATAATAAAAATAATAGAGCGTCTGTTTTTGCTCAGGGACTTGGCCTTGGTGTAGCGTGTGGAATTTCCTGTTGCCCTTCTGTCCCTTTCTAAAGTCTCTGAAAGTTTTTTAGAAATGCGGAGGATTCAGACGAGCCCAGGGAACATTTCAGACTTGGGGTTGAACATATTGTCGTACTTCATATTTTCTCTAATCTGGAGAATCTGAGTATAGATTTGTTTCTTATAGTTTGCAGGTATTTCCGCTTGTGCAATAGTGTCATTTCCTTTAACGACATAAATATAACGTCTCACTTACTTCAGATGTGTGAAGTGGATGTGGAGTGATGTGGAATGACATCATTGTAACCCATTTAAAACTGAGGGCTGTGTTGTTTTCTGTTGATGCTGTGAGCATCCACGTTAATTTGACATCACTTGGTGAACTGTGTTGAGAAGAACATCCCGACTCGAGATATCGTAATCTTGGGGTTTTCCTGGTCAGAGTTGGGATTTGTCAGTGCAGCATTAAGAGACACTCAGCTAATGTATTATATATGGCGCGTGTATTTTGTGTGGTGTGTATGTGGTTAAAGCAGCTGTACATACTCTGACAGAGTAAACAATACACACCTTGTTTTCTCTCTCTCTCTCTCTCTCTCTCTCTCTCTCTTCACACTTCAAAATCTGAATTGGAAAAAATCATTATAAACTTAAGAGGCCCCACGAACACAGCAACAGTGTTGAAGAATCAATACGATTCAAATGAATCCTCCTTCTCCCTTCATCTAAACTTTAAGTCCAGAAAGTTCAGTAACACAGCAATGGAATGTTGCTTCTGAGTCTGTAAATGGTTTTAACAGCAGCTCGAACTCACAGCTACCCCAATCTCTCTCTCTTTCTCTCTCTCTCTCTCTCTCTCTGTCTCTGTCCATCTGTCCATCTGCCTGCCTGCCTTTTTACCTTTTTCCAATTTTTACCATCTCTCTGTCTGTCTCTATTCCTTTATCTGTCTGTCTGTCTGTATGTCTCTTTCTATGTATTTTTGTGTGTGAGTCTGTCTGTCTCTCTCTCTCTTCCTCATTTTACCATCTCTCTGTCTGTCTCTCTGTCTGTCTGTCCCTTTATCTGTCTGTCTGTTTGGCTCTTTCTTTGTCTTTTTCTGTGTACGTCTGTCTGTCTTTCCCTTCATCTCTGTCTGTCTCTCTATTTGTCTATCTGTCTGTGTCTTTTTCTCTGTCTCACTCTCTCTTTCTCTCTGTCTGTCTGCCTGCCTGCCCCCCCCCCCTCTCTCTCTCTCTCTCTCTCTCTGTCTTTGTCTGTATGTCTCTCTCACACATACACACACACACACACACACACACATACACAATAAGTATGGTTTTAAGTAAGAGGACACAACAATAGTTCTCAAAAAAAAAAAAACCCACCAACACCCTCCCACCATTCCATGTCCCCAGTAAACTCCATATCCAGTTTCCCGCCAGGCCTTTCAGCACCATGGCCCTCGCCACTCTGGCATCCGTGTGACCTCCATCATTCATGCACCTGGAATGCAGTTTGGGTTTGTACAGTCTGCACTTTTCAGTCACAGTAGATGACACTGGCCTTTTGGGGAATTGGGTTCTTCTTGGTCCTCTCTCTTCACTAATCTGCAGTGTTTTTCGGCTCCTGTGGCGGTTGGAGCGAGAATAGAAAAGGCCATTTGGCTCCAGAGGAGTGCTTTTGGCACCATCAGGATCTCACACACACACACACACACAAGAGCAGGAATGAAAAGATTCATGAACAGCCGAGGAATTCTGGAGACCTCTGCTGCGAAACACTTCTAGCCGCAGTGACAATGTGATAATTTCTCTCTCTTTCTCTCTGTCTCTTTCTCTCTGTCTCTTTCTCTCTCTCTCTCTCTCTCTCTCTCTCTAGGCTATGATATTCATTAATGACTTTATATAAGCCTCTGTGCTTTGCATTCTAATGCGAGGATACTGATGAGAATTAGCTCCTATGTGGGTGGTACAGGGTGTAAGAAGAAATGTACCATTTACAGACACTTCATATACGTTTTCTGTTCAGTGTTAATCCTTTAGTTTGTTCCAGGATCCGGACACAGGGAGAATACAGTGTGTGCGTTCTGTAGCTCATACGTTACTGGTCTGTGTAAAAACTGACACGTCCTTACAGATGACCTCTAGACCTTTGAGATTCGTGACGAAATTCTTTGTGTGTGTAAACCATGGAGTGTGTTGCCAGTGTTCAGCAATTTGGGTAAAAGCATTATTATGTTTAATTAAACCGTATCTGTAATAGATGTTTTAGGGAGGACCAGTCGATGTCTTACATCATTCAACAGATAACAACTTCAGGTTCATGCAGTAAGCCTAATGTAAAAAAGAAAAAAAAATCTATAATGAATTCAGAAGTGAATGTCATTCATAAATTGTTTTGACCGTATAGTACACAGTATAGATGGAGGAATGAGGTTTTCAGGTTGTCTGTCCATCCAGGCTTCATGTAAGCACACAGGCTCATGAACAATTGTTCATTATAACCGGCGAATGAGCTTCTGGTTTTTGGAATTGAGACCAGGACAGATTTCTATAATAGGTTTTCTTTAGTAGCTTAATTCTGGTTTGAAAGATGTCTAGAGGCACACAAATCCGTGGTGGTGGTGGAAACAACCCTGGTGAAGGTTTTGCTCGAAACATTTGGACACCATGAGGAAAACATCTCTTGTTTTTATTGATTGATTTATTTATTTATTTATTTTTAATTTGACCATTTTATTTAGCCACACTGAAAAAAATGAATGAACTGAACGTTGAATACTTAAATCTTACCATCTGCTCTAGATGCCACATTCACACTATGGGTTTTTAGTAGGGCTGGGGAAATTAACACGTCATTATCGCGTTAACTCATTAATTCATTAACGCCGACAAATATTTTATCGCGCTTTAACGCAGTTTTTATTATTTTGTAAATAATTTAAAAAGTCTGCTGCTCACTGGGTCTGAATACACACACAGACAAACCACGGGTGACGGGAGGGGTGGGATCTCGTTTCGTATTGGCTTGGGATAAAGGTGATGACGTGTGTCAACCAATTAGAGCATTTGGGATGAGCGTAAGTGTACTGCGGCGCTGACAGTAATTGGAAAAGAAGTAGAAGCGGCCGGCGGGCGGGCAGGCAGAGAGGGAGAGAGAGAGTTAACTCGCGTTAACTCATGACAATCATGCGATTAATCGTGATTAAATATTTTAATCGATTGACAGCCCTAGTTTTTAGAAATAAACTGAATAAAATCCTCAGCCTTAATTAAACAGGCTACACCCTTATAGAGAGCTGTGCAGGATTAACATATGTCAATCCAAATATGTTGTACAAAATGCAAAGAGTGTAAGCGTATGTATGGGAAAGTATTGGTAAATAAATACAAAATGTTATTTTTTAATCACATAGTGTTTATTAGTAGTACGTATAGAATGGCTGTGTAATTTTGCTCTCACTGGAGACCTTGTATAATATTAAAATTAATAATAATATTGTTTAAAAAACTACACATATTACATAAGTAGTAGAAGCAGCTCTGATTTAAAAAAATTAAATAAAATCTGCATATTTACAGAATTTATTTCTACTTCTTAAAGTTATTTTATATTCTATTATATTGTAGTTATTTTATATTATTAATGTATTTATTTTTTATTAACTAAAAGTATTTTGAGAGCATTTAATGAAGTATTTTTAATTTATTTATTTATTTAATGCAGCACTGTTGTATGATATTTATGATAGGGTATTTTTGTCACATGCCCCACCCTGAGCCCCATTATTTTGGAAGAAACCTGTATCCATTTTCTCTAGTGTTTCTTTAGAGTTACATAGAGTCACAGAAAACCTAAGTCCGTATTCACTAGTGCAAAGAGTTGCTCCTAGTGATAAAATTCTAAGAAAATTCTTAGAAACTTAAGGCATTTTTAAACCAATCGCAGCCTTCAAAAGAACGTGTCATACCTAGCAATGGGCTCAGCTCAAGTTTTTCTCTTTGTTTTGAGATCCTGAATCACTCTTTGGCTAAAAGTGCTAGATTTACATTTTTTTTATCTAAATTAGGAGCTCTCTGAGATGATCCTTCGAAGCTTTAATAATACACAGGGGTGTCAAGGTTAAGCTAACCCATGACAGGGCACAATCACACACCGGTGACAATTTAGAGACTCCAAAGAAGCCTACAACATGTCTTTGGACTGGAGGAACCCCCCACTCATTACTCCGTTCACACAGGGTAGAGGCAAGAATCAAAGCACTCGCCCCCTGGAGGTGCAAGAACATACGCTAAGCCTCCATGCCTCCGATATTCTGTTCTACTTTCTCATATTAACTTAATAATACTAAATAAAACTGCACAGTTCAGCACTCTGCATCTTTAAGCTCTGCAGGAGTATCAGGATAGACAGGGTGCGGTATTGCTATCACACGTTAAGAGGCATTTCTTCAGTCATATCCGTACTATTATATACTCATAATGAGCTGGACTGAAGTACACTTCATAAACATGAATCAGGTTTTTCAGCTGTAACTGCAGGGCCACTAGAGCTGGAGAATCTTCAGCAACACAAAGCACTTATTTTACTTATATTAAGCATTCCGAACTGTTCTGATGACTCAACGAGTTGTTTTTGTTTTATAATCTTTTCAGGGCCCTAGCTGAAATCGCCAGCTATTGTGTTTCTGAATTCCCGAACTAAATTGCCACAGTGTTCGTGTCCCTGAGCGAGCAGCCATTATCTGGCTCAAATAAGCGTGAAGAACCACATGAACGCTGACAAGAGAACGAATAAAAAAAAAAATCACTCCATGAATATTGGTGTGGTGGGGGGGGGTCGGGTGAGACATATAAAACTTTATAAAAACATGCCATTATAATCCTGTAACTGAGATCAGATCAGATGACCGAGTGAGTGAAAAGCCGAGTGAGTGACTTAATGAAAGAGTGGACTTAGTGACATGATTGGATGATGAGACATTTGGATGCCTGTGAGATTTGATTTCATAGCCTTGTCTACTTGTATTTTAAGAACAAAACCCAGTACGGTTGAGTTCGGGGGGATGAGTCATTGCTCTAAACAGCACTAATGCTACAGTATGTGCTACAAGCAACTTTGTGTTTGTCTCTGTGGTTTTGTTACAGTATTTTGCAGTAAAATATATCAATATATACATCTACATTGTGTGTATAAATAGACTGTGGTATGTCTGCTACAGTAGTACACAGTTTGGCATTAGTTACTTCAGTAGACATCCTGGGTGATCAGGTCATCAGCATGTGAAGGTAACAAGGTGCGTCTCAGAGACTGTGATCCCATCACTCAGCCCACATTCGGAAAGTGGACAAAATGTACTCTGAACCCCAGATCACCCCGATGTTTCTCTGGACAGCAACAAAGGACAGACTGTTTGACTGAGCGGTTGCCCTAGCTGGAAAAAACTTAATCAGTGTAAGGCTGAATGGAAATCACTCCAAACTGATGAGTTCTTCACAGCGAAGCTACTGGACAAAGAAGATGCTATAACAACAGAGACAAAAGTTAGCAGACAGTGAAACGCTAGCTGGACGGCCAGGGACGTGTGTGTCCCTTACCTGGGGAAGACATGGCACCAGGATGAACTATGGGAAGAAGGCGGAGGCATTGTAATACTGTAGACGATGTTGTAATTCGTGTGGATGTTACATTGACACCAACACCTACCTAAACATTGTTGCAGACCAAGTACACATCTTTATAGCAACCATATCCAGGCATACTGCAGACATTGTTCGAGAATGGCTTGAGGAACATGCCAATGAGTTCAATGTGTTGACTTGACCTCCAAATTCCATAGAGTGTTTGCGGGATGTGCTGGACAAACATGTCCGGAAGTTGGAGGATCCACCTCACAGTGAAGTCCATGCCTTTCAAAATGATAAAGAAGGCTGATTTTCATCTCTCTCTCTCTCTCTCTCTCTCTCTCTCTCTCACTCACTCACTCACTTTCACTCTCTCAAGTAAAGGTCTGTGTTCCTCTGGTTGCCTGTTTGCAAACCAAACACTCATCTGTATAAGCCATCAAAGCAGGAAATTCACATCTGGCACACGGAGATAGACCCAAAAAAGGCCAAACAAATGAAAAGCTTTGTGCAAACAGAACAGCAGAAAATCGCATGAGTCATGCTGTATCAGTGGTGAGTCATGCGGTGCACCAGAGGAGAAGAAATGAGAGAAGAGGAGAGGTTCTGCCATTCTGTGGCCTGAATAATGCACAGAACTTCCTGTCATTCTTATGCCTTTTCTTGTGTCCAGTCCAGACTCTTAGCACATGTTCAGTCAGCTCTAGAATTATTGCCACCTTTGGTATAGATGGTTACCGTGGCCTATTAACATAACCTCGTGCAAAAAATTCAAGTGAATTTATTGTAAGGAAATAAAAACTGACCATAAAATCCTGGAGAGGACGGAATGAATCTGGCAGTAAAGACAGTGACATGAACCGGCCTTCTGAAAATGAGGACTAGTTGAGTAGTTGTTGCTATGGATCTAAACGTAATTTGACTCATTTTTCCGTAGTATCATGTTATCATTCATTCCTCTTTATCAAAAATGCTGACCATGAGTTGCCATGGTGATGTGTTCAGAATCTGAGCTGACCACTGTAACCTTGTTTGAGAGTCACGCCCACTTTTATTGGGGTGGTGGTAGCTCAGTGGTTAGGACGTTGGACTATAGTTTAGAAGGCCGTGTTTTCAAATTCCACCACTGACAAGCTGCTACCCCTGGGCCCTCAAACCTCAGCCTCTCACTTGTATAAAATAAGATGCAAGTCGCTCCGGATAACGGCGTCTGCCAAACCCTGTAAATGTAAATGCACTTGAGCCGCGGCAGGAACCAACCCCTTCTCAATCTTTCTCCCTCTTTCCGATGACGTACAAGTAGTGTAACTGCAACTAAGAGTACAGACTGAAACATTCCTGTGTTTAATAAATCCTTTGAGCACTGACTGAACTGATAACCTGCAACAGGATAAAGGTGCGTTTGTTGTTTCTGGTTTTTAGGAATTTCTCAGTAGATAAATTGTTCTAGACATGGTTTAAGCACATGCAGGTTATTGGATGTGCTTACACTTTAGCTCTTCTCATTCTTCTAAAACAAAGACAAGTTTTAGTTCCAGCAAAGCAATGACATCTGAGAGGTGCTTATTCAGAGCTTGTTTTTCCTCCCAGCATCTATCTATTTCCTATGACCAGAGGGTAACACTGAAGCAGTACTAAAACTTGAAAATGGATGGTTGGATGTTCAGTTATGCTCCAGATGGGACGCATTCACTCCCTTAACCTCCCATTACCTTAACACACACTGTGTTTCGAATTACGCCTTTCTTTCACTTGTTCCCTTTTTATTCAATTCAATTAAATTTATTTGTATAGCGCTTTTAACAATGGACATTGTCTCAAAGCAGCTTTACAGAAGTAGAGAAACAGAGAAGGGGAAAAAGTTTAAATTAAAGTTTTTTCTCAGTCTCAGAAGGGAACCCATCCTCATTCAGGTGACACTGTACAGTAAATAATGTAAATGTAACTAAATCATGTCCTTATGGGAAACTATTAGGTCAGTGTAGTTTCTGAGTTTATTATAGACACTAATTCCTTGCTGTTTTTACTGTATTATAATGCAAAAAAAAAAAACTTTGTCGATAGGATAATAATACAGTCAAATATGCAAACTAATAAGTATGAGTTGACTATTGTGTTTGACCAAAAAAACAGCAGTTTCTAAAGATGACTTTACTGCGTAAACGATTCAGTACTTTGTTCTACGACAAAAAAAATATTCTCTTTTAATTATTGCTATCTGTTTTGCTTTTTCAGACACTTTCTATCTGTGAAACTCTTTGAATTCCCACATAGGCTTGTCATAGGCTAACATTTGTATTACATAGCCAGTCCCTTCTTTTTTTGCATCCTTTGAAGCAGAAACTAGCTAGCTAACAAGCAGGTACCAACTATTCAAAACCTTGATAACTAGCCACAGTCTGTTGATTATAGCTTGCCACAAATTCCTGCTGTATCTAGTTGTCAGCTGTTTCACTTTGTGTGTGAGGCATTTTGTATGAAGCCTAAAAATTTGTTAGTAAGCTTCTAGGCAACGTCTCGTCACAAGGCAATGCTGAATTAGAGAGCTAACCTTTCCCCACTTCCAAGTGTCTTTAGTATATCGTAAAGACTGTGGAGACACTGTGCCATGGTAGTATAATGAAGAATGAATATGAAATTTATTTTATTTATTTTATTATTTTTTTATTTTATTTTATAATTTGTTGCAGTTAGGTGGGGCTAAAGAACATCTAGCGAGGGTAAATTGTGTACCTGTGTGTACAAGGCTGCTACATTAATAGTTTGTACATACTCACCTGTCACCTTTTGTGCAGAAGTAAAAGCTCCATCTCCTAGAGGTTAGTGTTCTGGTAAAATGTTTTTGCGATTTCACATTCAGGCAAGCATAGCTGTCATTGTGGACAAGGAGCCGTCATGAAAATGTCATCCTTCATACAAATTGTCTAATGGGTTCAACTGCTAAACTCCAATATTAACCATTTTCTACTAACATGAAAATTTTCAAAATGTCGAAAACAAAAGCCTGTGATGGCAGGCATTTAGCATATGCCAGTCATTCTAATTAACATCCAATATAAAGCCAATCATAGACATAGTGTGAGTTAATTTGGTCAAATGATGTTCTGTTCTTGTCAAGTACTTTTTTTTTAGCATGCTTTCTGCATTCAGTTTCTCAAAAGGAGGTTCACTAGACCCAGGCCTGGGTTGTGTGGGTGTTTTAGTGTGTCGAGCTTTGGCTGATAACTACATGCAACTGGTCTTAGCCGAGTGCTAAATATAGAGCGGAAAAATGCTTGAGAGTTTCTTTCTCTCTCTCTCTCTCTCTCTCTCTCTCTCTCACTCTGTTTGTGTGTATGTGTATAAGACAACGAGATTCAAGGTACATATAACTACCTTCTTAGTGATGCATAGCCCTTCTTATATCTTATACATTCATACAGGAATATACATTGTGATTCTTTCAGGTTGTATATGGCAAAAAGGCCATATTTGCAGTTTAATATAAGTTATTTTCATGTTAATATTACCTGAATATATTTGTAGAAAGAAACTGAATGCACACAAAGGTACATCATTCTGTAGTTTCATGCTGGAAAATAGTTTTTAGAGTGGTTCTATTAAAATATGGTCATTTTGAATCCAAGTGTTGAGCACACTGCACCCCCTGCTGGAATCTCATAGTTAATGCACATCTTAATATTGGAGTGGCTTTGTTCATTAATTACACAATGGAGTAATACTGTAAAATATTACACCAGGATAACATTGTTGAAGTGATTTCAGTAACAACTAGTATCTTACCCTTGACTGTTTTTCTTTTTCAGGTGGATTTGTCAGTTTCATAAGTAGAGGTTGTTCCCCTGCCTCTGGCTTGTAGCAGCTGTGAGCATCAGTGGAGTACCAGCTGTGTCTGTGATGGAGCGCTTTCCTGTCCACTGAGTGTGCTGCTGTCAGCACTGCAGACATGTCTGCTTGCAACACCTTCACTGAACACGTGTGGAAGCCTGGCGAGTGCAAGAACTGCTTCAAGCCTAAGAGTCTGCACCGCCTACCTGAGGGGGGTCCGCACAAGTGTCCCCCTGAACAGGTCCTCACCCAACACAGTCATACCTCCACAGGAGGCACAAATAACGTTAACCACCCAAGTCACTCACCCACAGGGGACAGGGCTATCATCATCGCTAATCTTGCTAGCAATCCTCAGAGAAGCAGCAGTTCTTCCCGTTCAGGCCAGTTCCGGCCACCTGTAGCAAAAAAACCCACAATTGCAGTAAAGCCCACCATGATGCTCCCATGCTCTGGAGGGGGGCTCGATCTAGAAGGAAATCCTCAGAATCTGCCAGAGGGGGTTGAGCCTGGAAGGGCTTCAGCTTTCACCATTTGGAATCACAATGGCTTAAATCGCAAGAGGCCCTCAGAACCTAACAACAATGAGAGAAATGATGAAAGGGGAGAGATGGAGGGATTTGCCTCTGTCTGTCCACCAAGCAGTAACAACAATGGCCTAACTGATGTGCTGAAGGAAATTGCAGGTTTGGGCTCAGATCTCAGCTCCAGCAGGGACGACTTCTTGGGCCGCATCAGCTGTTCATATAGGCGCTCGTTGGAGAGAGGCTTGCCTGCAGCTGGCTGCCTGGCCTTGGGTCGTAGCAACAGTGCCAATAAACATGTCTCTTTGAGTGACAGTGCAGAGATTATCAGTTCAGAGGGGGGACGCTTTTGCTACCCGGAATTTTCCAGCGATGGAGAGGATGAGGAATATGAAGAGGAAAGTGAGAGTGATGATGGTGAGCATGAGAGCTGGGATGAGAGTGATGAAGAGCTTTTGGCTATGGAGATCAGGATGAGGGGTCAGCCACGCTTTGCGAATTTCCGTGCTGCAACTCTGTCTCCAGTTCCATTTGCAGCTGGTAAGAAGTGGAACACTGTACCACTGCGGAACCGCTCACTGCAGCGGATCTGTGCTGTTGACTATGACAGTTATGATGAAATTCTAAATGGCTATCCTTCCATGGACTCCAGTGGAGCACCCAGTCTGCTTCCCTATGGCTCTGATCCTCAAGGCAGTGGCTTTCTATCTAACTCTGAGTCCATCACCTCACCAGAGTCCTCATCTTCTCTGCCTGAGGACTCATGCACCTCCAGCAGTAGCAGTAGTGTCCCCCGCAACCAGCCTAATGGTTTGCACCCTATTCCAGTTAGCAGAGACTCTGCAGGACAACAAGACAGAGCACTGAGCTCACCTAAAGCCACTGAGACACACAAAGCTGTTCTGGCCATCCGATTACAGGATCAAGATGTTAATCAGAGAGAGGGCGGACCTCTTCCGCAGGCACTCCCTGGCCAGCCAATCACAATCAGCTTTAGTCCAACAGAGGAGCAGCCTAAACCATACAGAGTAGTGAGTTTGGAGAAGACTCCCATCTGTAAGCCTTACACTGTTGTGGATGTGTCAGCTTCTATGGCTAGCACTGAGGAACGAACTACTGAGAGCACTGCTAAGCTCAAAGGCCCAACCTCAGCATTGGGTCCCCCACCCTACCCAGGAGCTTCAAAAAACATCCCCCTGTCTGCTTCTCCCCTCTCCCCAAAATCACCTATATCCCCCAAGACTCCACTTTCTCCTAAGTCTGCAGCAATATCTCCAACCACTCCAGTATCTCCATTCACTGCAGTTTCTCCATCAGTACCAGTCTCTCTAAGTACTGCCTTAGCCAATGTTGCTACATCCAGCCCTTCCTGTAAGAACAGTCGTTATCAAGAGGTGTGGACATCCAGCACTAGCCCTCGGCAAAAGCTCCCTAAAGTGGAGTTGCTTACTGGGACGCCAACTGGGTCATCAGTCACTCCCAGACATGCCAACCATAAATCAGCTCCCACCTCCCCTGTTGCTGGTATTTCCTCCTCACGTACCATACCTGTGAAGTCACCTAATTTGTCAGAGATCAAATTTAACAGCTACAATAATGCTGGTATGCCTCCTTTCCCAATCATCATCAGAGATGAACCCACTTATGCACGCAGTTCAAAGAATGCAGTGAAAGTGCCTATTGTGATTAACCCAAGTGCATATGATAATCTAGCTGTGTATAAGAGCTTTCTGGGGGTAAGTGGGGAGCTGCCACAGCCCAAGCCGGGAACAGGCGGTCGAGTACCCAGCCACACATACGAGGAAATTGGCAACTCTGAAGCTGCTCAGTCCTCACCCACAGAACACAAGCCAACCAGAAAATTTGTCTCAGCTGATACTAAGGAGGAAAGAGATTTTACAAGAACTGTACCTCACAATGACAAAGCCAAAAATACCCCTGAGTGCAGTACAGCAGCCAACATTTCAGTTACTGTTTCCAGCCCTAGGACAAACAGTGTCCCCACTCCAAGTACTGCCTCTAGCAGCCTGACAAAAAGCAGTTCAGTTAAACTTGCCAGTAGCTTTAACCCCAGTGATGATTCGCCTGCAGCAGGCAGCAATGAGTGCCAGACCTCCACTAGCACTGGGACAGGGCACAGGGAGAAGGCCAGCATGGTGCTGTCTCAGATAGTAGCCTCTATCCAGCCACCCCAGTCTCCTCCAGATTCACCCTCCGCTCATAATAAGACATGTAGTGCTGAGGAGCTCTACTCTCTTCCCCCCGATGCCACTAAGGGTACTCTCAGCAGACCCAAATCACTTCACTGCCCAACAGACAGTAGTCTGTCCAAATCTCACAAAGACATGCCATCCAAGCTCTTGCCTAAGTCCCAGAGTGCTTCAGCAGCTGAGGGTTCCACAAGTCCAAAATCTGAACCCAGTGCCCCTTTCCCTCCACCTAGATCCACATCTTCTCCATATCATGCCAGTAACCTGCTTCAGAGGCACTTCAGCAACTGGACCAGACCCATGGGCTCCAGGCCTAGTGATGGGGAGGTCAGCCCCGGGGCAGAAGGTAGACGCTCAGCTGACAGTAACAGGCCCAAACGTTGGATCTCCTTCAAGAGCTTCTTCCGCCGGCGGAAAGATGAGGATGAACAGAAAGAGAAAGTGGAGCGAGAGAAAGAGAAAGGAAAGCTGGTGGGTTTGGATGGGACTGTTATCACCATGTTACCTCCTCCTCCTCTTCAGAGGCAGCACTGGTTTTCAGAGTCAAAAACGGATGATCCCAGCCAGAAACCCACCATTATATTCACCTACAAGCCAGACAGTGGGTCAGGAGGCGATGGGGAGGCAGAGCTCAGGGTGGAGGAGTGTAATGCAGGTGCTGGTGGTGTGTTGTCATTCAACCAGTCAGGCCCGCCTAAGAGTAGAGCCAGCATCTTGATCAGCAAAGTGATGAGGTAAATGTTTTCTATATCTCTACCTCTTTTCCTCTTCTCTTCTGATACTTCACTACAGCGACAATTATAAAGAGAAGTGAAGAATACTAGCAAAATAAAACAGAATGCACTGGCTCTTTGATTCGGTTTTTGTTTTGTTCTGTGATTTAGCTTTGTGTTCTAAGCGGGCCAAAGGTCGTGTTATTACATTTTCTGATGAGTCACATATTAGAGTGTGGTTTGTGTGTAACATTGTTTAGGCACTTTGTGTTTGCAAAGGCTAATTCCTCTATCAGATTACCTTGAATTAACATCACTCATGCATTCTACAAGTTGACAGTTTCATGGTTTATTGCTAGATTAACAATAACAGATTAACAGTAAAGTCCAAACAAAAACTCAAGTAGCCTAATAGATCTTAGGCCAGGTTTATACTTGCTGTTAACTATGGGTACATGTACACAAGATGAAGGCTATGCAGTGCAATGAACCTGCAGTGTGATATGATGCTCGCAGACAAACGAAACAAACTGGAGCTATGTATTTTTGCGAATTCTTCTAGATAATTTTCAAGCTATAATTTTCAATTTGCCGAGGATCCGATTACAATTACAGTTTTAGAAAAAACTCTTAGCGTATTGTATATTAGTAATTGCTTTTATACAAGGACGTAGTTTTGTTATGGGACACAATTACATGATAGCAGTCACATGCTGGTTTGTGTGTTTCATGAAAAGCTTGAGATCATGAAACATTTTAACAGACCAAATGGAAACCATGCCAGATTTGGGTGTGCCTGCTCTGACACGCCATCTAGTGGAATTTTTTTTTTTTTAACCTTCTTGATGTACCTAATGTGGGCAGGCGACTATGAGAACAGTGCTGTTTGTGTTGCTGCTCCCTCTGGATGAATCACCGATAAACCAGGCATTAAGCTTTGCTCTGGTTCATGAAGGAGCTCTTGATGTGTCGCATGAGCATTTTTCACCATTACATTTTTTTTCTTGCTAGGTTCATTGCTAGATGAATATAACTGTAATAGTGTAACCTTAACTTTCTGGAATATATTGAAATTAAACAATTTGGTTGGTGTCAGTGGCAAGGTTTTTTCATAAGAGCATATCTTCCAAGTAAGGGAAGTGTTAATCATTCTTCCTTCTGTGAGCAACTCTCAGAGGGTGTGTCAAGAGGCATGCAGAGTATAGCTCACAGGTAAAATACCAGAGAGAGAGAGAGCACAGAGAAAGAAAAAGGAGGGAGAAGAAGGTAGGCATAATAAGATACCAGCTGAGAGCTTTTTTTCTCCTGGCCTGAAGGTGAGAGAGCTTTCAGATATGGGCAGCTGTGTGAGCAAGAAAAGCAGGTAAGCTCTGACTCGGATGTTGGTTTATGACTGTGTGTGTGTGCGTGTATGTGTTCTCGCTTTCTGAAAAGTACATGCCTCATTGGATGTGGAAAATGCAAAGCGGTTATTGGTTCAGGAGACTAGAACAAGTTCAAACACTATATCTGGCTTCCAGAGTTATGAGAACACGATGTCAAGTACGCTCTCACTTAAAATGTTTTAATGGTACTTCCTTGTTCACTTAATGTTTTAATGTGTTAGAGTTTTAAGTTATCCTTCTTAATTTGACATTTAGATTTTGTGTAGAATATTGTATTTGTAGTAAATTGTGGTTGTGCTTGTTGTTCCAAGATGTTTTATCACTATATTTTTTCATGATTTAATAAAATAAATAGTAATTATTGATGTTATTAGGTTTAAAAAACTCCAGCTTAACATTATCCAGTACAAGATAAACATGAATTATAAATGATGCGTGATAGAAATAGTATTTAATGAATTTTTTCAATTCCTCACCTATATTCAGTAATCAGTGCATGTAATTTCAAGTGGTCAGCATCTGAGGCATCATTATGTGTCAGGATCCTATCAGGTCAAAGAGCTGTTTTTTTTACAGCTGTAACCATGTGCACTGGGATGTGATAAAAAATAATATTTAATTAAGATTAAGAATAATTTTCTATCATTAAAGGTATTGATACAGCATACCCTGATAAATCCTAATAATTCTTTTAAAAAAACAAATCGACAGACAGCTGCAGGCTATTGTGAAGATGTTGATGGTGCAGCGGCACTAAGTCTTCTCTGTTTTCTCTGTCTTGTGCAGTCAGATGCCAGTCCAGGGCTCAGCGACGGACATGCCTACCATCACCTCTTTGCCGGCCAAGGTGGATCTGCCGACCGTGAGCGAGCCAGCCAACCTCTCAACCACCATCAGTCTAGGAGAGCCAGAGGAGGACGAGGGTACCCAAACACACTCGCACTCACACTCTCCTGCTTCAAGCTCCTGCAGTGCCACCTACACCAACCTAGGTATGTTACAATCACATACACACACACACACACACACACACATATATTCAAGGTCCTGGATAGTTTTCTTTGCAAGAGAGGTGAACAGTGTTGATTTGTGTACGTGTGTGTGCTTGGCACCTAAAGGGGAGTTTAACCTGACTAACCGGTAGATACAGAAACACACGCACACCCCGGGTCTCCATAGAAGAAGAGACCTTTTGTGGACATCAGATAGTGTCGAAAGCAGCAACATTTATCTAGGTGCTTGTCTAACATTCAGATGTAGCTTGCATGATTTGCCCATAACTAATAATTACAGGGAAGAATTGCGTATGGAGGAGGGAATTAACTCTGCAGGAATGTTATTACTAGAATATTAAAGTTGGAGATAGTCATAAATCAAATGTGAGCTTGGCTTGTTTTGTGAGAGTGGGATGTCAAAATTGCCCACAGGCCTTAAATTTTCATTCATACACAAAAGTAAAAAGAAACAAACAACAACCACAGCCACCACATGAAAATACTCCTGTGTTTTACTGACACCAGTGAAAGCAAATATTACAGTGCAATCCATGAGTACTTCAGATGCTTTGTCATTGTCATATTAAATAGTATTTCTGAACTTTTTCAAACATTAAATTTAATTGCTTTCTGTTTGTGTTGATTGTTGGAAGTATGTTTGGCTCATCATCTTATTAAAAGTTTTGTCTATGGCCAAGCCTGAAGCTCCTGGCAAAAAAAAGCTGGGTTTTGGGCTGGTTGTTGTGGTACTTAGCAGAATTCATGATGCCATTAATCTTCACGAAAGCTTCTGAATCCTCAACTATAAAACAGCCCCCAAAGCATCAGTGATTAACCTGCGTATTTTACATGCCTCTTCTTGTGTGCAGTTCAGTTTTGGATGCCGGCATGGTGAAAAGATGCTTCATCTGTCCACAACACACAATTATAATGATATTTGGCAAAGTTTACTTATTGCACTGGAGTTTTGCATCAAAATCTGTGTTCATCTGTCCCTGCTAGAAGCTGTTTCTGGCTGCATCTGCTTTGTAGTTTTTTTTTTGTTTGTTTTTTTATCAACACCCCAGGGTGAACACACTTGACACAGACTGTAGTATTGTAGCAGTGTTCCCATGAAAAGGCTGATGTCTGAATGATTCTGCCACACTCAAATCTGCCCCATTCAAAGCGTTCCATTATAGTCTACATTCATATAGTAACCAGCAGTGCTCTGAGAGGTTCACAGACACTGTAAGAACAAGCTCAGTTTAATATGATGACCTACTTCATAAATTCATCATAATTTAATTACATTTATTTATTTATTTTTACTGATTTTACTGGAAAGTATGCAAAATGCTAAAGTCATGGACACTGAACTCCACAAATGGTAATCAGCTGTGTCTCTGGATTTTTCCCTCTTCCCAGGTCAGTCCAGGGCCAGTTTGATCCCCACAAAGCACCCCAGACACCTCAAGACCTCTGATGACGGCATCCATTCTGAATCTGAAGGTTTCAATCTGGGTGCCAAAGTCACTCCCCCACCGCTGCCTAAGAAATCTGTGCCACGAGCCAACACGGAGCCATCACTGACCATAGAACCGATGACCCGCCGGCCCCGGGGCGAGGCTAAGCCTGGTGGTGCCAGCTTGAGCGTGGCAAATCCACTCTATGACCTGGACTCCACCTGGGACACGGCCAGTCAGAGCTCCTCACTCAGTTCTGATGCCCGCCAACTAGACGAGTCAGGAGACTCTCTGGAGAGGCCTGTGGCAGGGGGGCGAAGCATGTCCCGCTCAACCAACAGCAGCACAGCCCCGGATCGAGAGAGGCGGGGCTACCGCAGCACAGAGAGCCTTGCAGCCAGTAAGACCCATAGGCTTGCCCTTTACAGAGGTCTAGAGAGCTGGGAGGAGGTGGCAAGCCGCATTCGCAGTCTACACGCCGACACGTTGCGCAAACTGGCTGGCCGGTGTGAGGACCGCTTCATGGCTGGTCAGAAAGACCATTTGCGCTTTGGCACAGACAGCTGGTCCCACTTCAGACTGACCACTGGCAAGCCATGCTGTGAGGCAGAAGACGCTGTGTACTACACAGCTTCTTACGCTAAGGACCCACTCATCAACTATGCTGTTAAGGTAGGTCTCATTTTTGTCTCTCAGAGTTAGAAAGGCCTGAGCTGATCCAACTGAAAGAATTTTTAATGGGTACTTTGTAGACTGACAGTCAATTAGTATTCCCGAGAGTGGGTGAAACGAGCAGGCTTTTGATGAGAGTGAGAGCTGTATTCATTTGCATAAGAAAGCCTTCAGTGTTGAAATACATCAAAGACTGTTTATGATATTTGCTCTTGTAGATAAACTCATTATTTGCAATGAGTCACTTGAAAAGTCCCAATTAAAAGCCTTCTGTGTCAAACTCCCACCTCCACTCATCATGACACTCACACACCATCAACAAAACTTTGAAGAAAAAAAAAAAAAGAATGTTAGTATCTATGGGATATTGTTCAGGGGGAGCTGAGGTAGATGTTTCTGGTATTTTCATGGATTTAATGTCAATCACATCTGCAGGTCAAGAGCTTCAGTTAATATTCACATCAAGAACAAGTATGGGGTAAAAAAAGAGTGGCGTCTGTGACTAATTATGGCATAGTTGTTGGTATAGAATGGGCTGGTTTGAGTATTTCTAAATTTTTGGGATTTTCACACACAGCAACTTTTGTGCAAAAGACATCCTGTGCATGGAGGATTTGCAGACCAACACACACCAAACCTTGAGGTGAATGGGCTACAACAGCAGAGCATCACATAAAAAAGACCAGGTGTCCAGTTTCTGTGAGCCTGTGCCTGTGATAGCCTCAGATTAATGTTGTAGCCCATCCACCAAACCATTCTATGGAAACTAGAGATGGCGGTTACTAATAATACACGTGTTACAGTGCATCTCTCTATCTCTTTTCTTCCAGATCTGCAGGTACAAGGTTAAGGAAACACAGCAGCAGTTCTTTCACAGCCTGGCTGTCCGACAAAGCCTTCCCGTGCACTTCAACATCCAGCAGGACTGTGGCCACTTCCTGGCAGATGTTCCTGCCCGCCTTCTGCCCTGGGAGGATGAGTATGAGAGTGATGACGAAAGGGATGAAAAGAAACAGAAAGAGCGAAATCTGGAGCAGAAAGGTGGAGGGAGCAAAGAGTTGCTGTCTGAAGGGAAGAGGCAGGCTGAGAGAGGACACGGGAACATAGCAGTGCCGGGGGACATGGCGTGCCATGGCGGGAAGTTGCGTAGCCGAGTGGTGGTGATCACACGTGAGGTCCCATTCCAGACGGTGGCTGATTTTGTGCAGGAGGGTTCAGCAAGGCATTCACGTAACCCAGAGCTGTATGAGCGGCAGGTGTGCCTGCTGCTGCTTCAGCTGTGTACTGGTTTAGAGCACATGAAGCCCTACCATGTGTCACACTGTGACCTGCACCTGAAGAACCTGTTGCTCGTGCACTGCCAGCCAGGTGATCCCTGGAACCTGGAGCTTCCAGAGCCTAATAACAACACCACGTCTGCTTCCTCTGCCTGCCCAGCTCGCCTCATCATAAGTAACTTCTCTCAGGCCAAGCAGCAGAGCCTCGTGCGGTACACTGAGTGTGATGAGTTTCAGCTGGGCCTTCTAATCTATGAAATGCTGCACCAACCCAATCCTTTTGTGGAAGTAGCTGGCCTGAAGGAGAGGGAGCAACTGCCACTGCTTCCTACACGTTCCCTATACTCACAGGGTCTGCAGCGGCTTGCGAGTCTACTGCTCCACACTGACGAGTCTGAGCGTATTGGCGTGGCCGAGGCTCGCGCTTGCCTGCAGTGTCTGCTGTGGGGGCCACGTGATGACCTCTTGCGCACTGCACCTCTTCCCATTCAGCGACACGCAGCGCTGCAGAACTGGCTGGACTTGAAGCGTACACTCATGATGATCAAGTTTGCCGAGCGCTCGCTGGACGCCAGCCACAGCGGTGGTGGTGTCAGCCTAGAGGACTGGCTCTGCTGCAAGTACCTGGCCTTCGCCACCACAGACTCTATTGACAGGGTTGTACGTGTTTTGCAGCAGATCTGAATCTGGATGCTTGACCCCCAGATTGGTTTAAACTGCCAGTCAGCTTTCATATCACAGGCCAAGTGCCTGGTGGAGTCTGCTGGCACATGCACATTTGCGCTGTTTGGTTTGTTTTTGTTATTTTTAATTTGAGGAACGTGCAAGACATGTTTGTGCTTTATTACTTTGTGTTATTTGCGTAATGAGTGGTGAAGAATTTTAGATTAATGCTTTTGCTTTTGAAAAAGCTTTTTGTTTTTTTTTTGTTTTTTAACCAGCCATGCCATTGGATCACATGATTCATGTTATTAGAAATTGTGTTATTAGAAAAGCCATGTGTTTCCCCTGATAATGGTTTTGTTTTGTTTTTGTTTGTTTGTTTGTTTTTTTAATCAGTGTGACATCGTTTGCAGAATGACTCACAGTTTGGCCTTCAAGATAAAATGCTTCCTTTGTTTATGCTAGCTGTTTGAGAGAGCACTGATCTGGTATCAGCTTGGCTCCTCCGCTTTGACTTGGAACAACACCTTAGCTTTAAGGTTTTCAGGATTTCACAGAGGGTCTGAGAGATTTCATACAAATGTTTTGTTATAGCAGTATGTTAGTGTTGGATGTAGTGTAGGGAGAGTAAAGGATGTACATTTCTAGCTTTTAAAGCTGTGTGTAAAGCATAAGGAGTTCATTAAACCACAGCTGCCACAGATGGGAGATACCACTGAGGGCCACAGTATTTCTGCCAGTCGCTCTCAATCTCTCTCCTTCACCTCAATTCTAACCCTCTGTCAGCTCTTTAGTCATGTTCTCCTCTAGGAGAACCTCGTCTCTCACTCATAAGTCTAGAGAAGATAGAGATTTAACTTATTAGTGAAAGAAACTACTTAAATTTAAGATCTATTTCTGTATTAAAGTCTCAAGTGTGAGAAAGTCGATGCGAATGATTCCAAAGCAGATGGAGCGAGATATTTTTGTAACACCAGGATTTACCAAAGTTTAAGAGACTTTAATTTTAATTAAAGTTTTAAAGTTAAACTCTAATTTTGACATGAAACTAATGAAATCTTCAAAGCAAAATGTATTTTTAATTATTTTAATGCAGTAAAGTTCTACGTTACTAAAAGTGTCCTTATGCAAACACACACGGAATAAGCAGCCGGGTCTTCGGATCCGGAGCCGAAAGACGCGGGGGTGTTTAGTTGAATGTGCACTGTGGTGATGGGGCGTCCCCAAGCGCTCCGATCAAAGTTCCATTTCCTCAGAACCCAGACAATGAATTGGGGGCGGATCAGCCCCAGAGAATAATGGGTTGGAATGGCATGCCTTTTTCTAAGGTAGATCATTTTTGTACC
This sequence comes from Hemibagrus wyckioides, assembly GCF_019097595.1. Classification (NCBI taxonomy): domain Eukaryota; kingdom Metazoa; phylum Chordata; class Actinopteri; order Siluriformes; family Bagridae; genus Hemibagrus; species Hemibagrus wyckioides. The sequence goes on along the minus strand of NC_080723.1, from coordinate 9,910,937 downwards.
TTTATGGATTTATGTGCAATCATTGTAAATGATATCTGTTACGTATGGAAGCAGTATTTAAATAGTGTACATGCTTGATATTATGCAGCAGTCAGTTATACAGTTACTTCCTTTTGGCACATAATTATTGACAACGCCTGCCTCAAGGCACAGCTCAGTTTCTTTTCTTTTCTTTTTTTTCTTTTTTTTTGAAACATAATTTCCACAATGTTCACAAGCTTGGATGAGAAGCTGTGTGTGTGTTACGTTTTTGTTATATTAATATGCCTTTTTGTAAAAATGTGTGTTTGTGTGTGCACTTAATTTGGAAAGGAAAGGGGCTGAGAAGGTGAGAATGTGAAACAGCGGCATGTCCCAGTTCTTCCTCCACAGGGACCAGTCAGCTACCCGGCTCACTCAGATCAGTAGAGGAAATCCAAGAGCCATGTTGTGCTAAAATTGTGAATTTGCTGGAAACCATTTTTTCCCCCTGTAGCCAGGATAAGAGCAGTGATGCGAGCTGAACAGCTCTAGAGCAGTGTTTCTTGACCAGCGGCCCTCAGAGCCTGTGTGGTCCGTGCCGTAATTTCAGGAAGTCTGTGGGATTGTTCCAAAAAAAAAAATATGTATAATTGCTTGTTTTTGTTAAACAGTTGGTTAAATACTTAATTCAGTACTCTAAATTCATTTTTCTGGCCCATTACATTTCAGATAAACAGCAGGATTAAGCTTAAGAAAGCTTAGCTTGCTCATTCAGCGAAGTTTATATTGTGTCCAACGCTAATGGCTTAGACGAACAAATGATCATTCAGAGCCATGTGTAGCATAAGCAATAAAAAAACACTTCAATTTCAAGTTTAATGTAGATGCATGTTCATGTTTTTGGGACGGTGGTAGCTCCAAGTGGTTAAGGCTCTGGGTCGTTGACCGGAAGATCGGGGTTCAAGCCCCAGCACCACCAAGCTGCCACTATTGGGGCCCTTGAGCAAGACCCTTTGTATCATAGCTGACCCTGCACTCTGACCCCAACCCCCAAGGATGGGCTATGCGAAGAAAGAATTTCACTGTGCAGTAATGTATACATGACCAAAAAATTTTTAAAGCAGGCAGGATATCTAATCTAACCCTGACCTGAAGATTTTTTCATTTGACATCTGGGTTTTATGGAAAGGTGTAGTCTAGCCTAAGTATAAATATTATTCAACATTATAATCATATGTTAATATATGCATATTATGTCAGGTGTCTGTGAGTTTCAGTCAGAATATGCCATCGCTGATAAAATGTTGAGAAGCACTGCACTAGAGACAGCATGCACTTGTGCATCGAGTGCAATAAGGTATCTGATCTGTTCGAATCTGAGTGGCTAAGAAAACACAGTCTGTCTGAGCTATCGTTCAGCTGCGCTGCTGTCTGTCTGAAAAACATTCAGTCATTTCGCTCCTTTCCACCAGCGAGCATCCTGATACCGCTGATATCATTCTAGCGAGGAGATGCGTCGCTTCAGCGAGTGTACGTGGGTGTGTGCGTGTGTTTCCTTGCGAGACTCCAGTTGCTGCTGAGGTTGGTTGTTTGACTTACTGGGGAATGTTGGTGGACTGCACCGGTGGCCGTCCTTCCATCATAGGGTTTTGTGTTTTTATATTATAGTTTTATATAATAGTTTTAGAATGGTACACACACAACACTCTGTGTTCCAGGCTCACTATTCTCTCTTGGCTTCATCATTAGTGTTTTTTTGGGGGGTTTTAAAACGATAACGCAACCTACCCAGTCCATTCGCTCATGTCCGTAGCAGTGATGGAGCCATCACCACTGTGTTCTGTTCATCAATGTTCATCAAAACAATCAATTTCTTTTTTAGTTGTATTTCCACCAGTGTATTTTATGGTCGCTTTTTATGTACTTTAATGGCCAATGAATATATAAAAGCACACTACTGGCTTATATAAATATATGTATGTATCTCATGGCATTTGGTGGCATATAGCCATTCCTTGTTGTCTGAGTTAATATTACCAGTAGTAATAAAAATATGAATATATGTTTTTATATCCTGTACGAGTGTTTGTTCATTGGTTTGTTGTGGATTTTAAAAACAAGCTCACCGTATTCCATCTGTCACGCAATACAACTACTTCATTGTGTAATTCATGTTAAATTTCTACGTGTGTGTGTGTGTGCGCGCGCCTGTGTGTTTGTTCTCTCATACCTCTGCAGTGTGTAATCTCTCACGCACTTCTCCAGGATGATGAATCAGTTATCTCAGCATTGTTCTGATCCTCTTCTTATGCCATAAAGGTCAGGCATGCATTTACAGTCTGGGTTTTAATCCTACACAGATATCTTCACACACCGCCACTCTTCTGCTCTGTGTTATATAAATACACTGTACAGGCTAATAAACTCATTTTTTATTCCTTATGTCTATTTTTTTAACTGTAAATGTGGGTGTAGGGTATGCATAGTTAGAGTAAAGCTGTTCCTTTAAAAGAATACTACATGCTTTTTATTTTTTCCAAGGTAAAGTGTACGAATAGTTACCACCCCAGTGATAAGGAAAGGTACAATTAAGGCTGACAGTTTACATACATCATCCCAACTCCTATATATTGGACAATCAGAAGCTTCTAAAAGACTTTCATTCATTTCTGGAATCTTCCAGAGTCTTTAAAGAGATAAACCTGTAATTCTGATCTAGTGAATTAAAGCTGAAATTGAATATTTTCATAAATTTCAACCAAATGACTGCTGAGGTGAATACAGTAGGTGCAGAAGCTGAGAAATCTTACGTGAAATTTGATTAAATATCTGTAGCCCAGGGAAACTTTTGGTACAGTTTAGTAGCCTCTTGTCATTCTACCCATTAGTTTTATAGCAATAATTATTTCTCTAAAGCAAATGCAATGCAATGTCACATAGAGTAAATGTGCTAATATAAATACACTTGTTCATTTTGTGATTAATTATTATTAATTATTAACAAATTGTACATCAATCAGCCATGAAATTAAAACCACCTGCCTAATGTACTCTGTACAGCTTACACACACACACACACACACACACACACAAACACAAACACTTTGCTTTCACTGCTGATAAAGTACATTTAACCGAAACATCCTGTGCTGTTATGGGTGAGTGTGTGTGTGTGTGTTTTTGTCTCTGGTGTGTTTTGGAAACCAGGTGATATGAAAGGCTTAGTGTGTGACTTAGTGTAAGAGTGTTACCTTTGTGGCTCATCACAACTGACTGCATCACGAAGACACACTGCTCATAAGTGCAAAAGAATACTGCAGGTCAGTGTGTTCATTCCTGTGTGCGTGTGTTTGTGTGAGCATCATAGTTTATGCATTGTATTGTATAGGACTGAATAATTATAAAAGCATTATGATTAAGCAATAGCACACAATCCAGGGTGCTGTTGTACTGAATGTCGGCACGATGAGATTCAGCAGTAGGCACAATGTTCAGTACAATAGAATGATTGTGAGTGTGATGTAGGGTTTATACAACAGTTCTATTAACAAGAAATTGTGTTGTATTCATTTGCCGTTATCGTTCTAGTAAATATTAGCACGCTTGGAACGCCGCTTGTTCAATTAAATTAGTGGCCTGGAAACAACCGTAGTATAATAACCTCGGAAGTCTTTACCAAAGCCATAATAATCCATCTTACATAACAACATAACAATCTTAGAAAATATAGTCCAAAAAAAACCTATAGGTGAAACCTTTGCTGTAACTGCTGCACAATGGTTTCAATTCTTGATCACATCTAAAAGCTGTTGGAGCAAATTGCCTTTCAAATAAATTATGAGATTAATCTACAGATTCTACAGAACCTGTAACAACTTTCATTAATAATGAAAATTCAATGAAACACTGGATCCAATATTACTGGCGCTCTTAAGAGTTTGTGAAGCTTGTGCTTTCTGTAAAGTCTATCGAGCTTGGCAGCAGAAGGATCTAAGGATTTAAGCTCCTTTATATTCTTTAGACTGTTCAGTCCACCGGTTTTCAGTTAAGGTTCAAATCCATTATATTATAGCGCAGGGAATCTGGACATGACTATAAAGGAGTCGGAAGTGTAGAGGAGACTGAGAGCATGTAGAAAATACATTTTTCAAGACTGAGTCTGTGTTCAATGTGCATCTTGTTTTAAATATCTAAACAATCAAATGTAAAATAAAATGAAAAATTCCATCAAAGTTCAGTAATATACTTTTAGTTACTTGATTGCGTGTGGGTGGGTGTGTGTGTGTTTTGTCTATTGGCAAAAGAATGGGCAGTCTGGATGATGTTCCCTTTAAGGTTCCACTGGGTTCTCTAGATGAGCCTCTGGGCATGATTGAGCCGGTCACTGACCAAGAAATCATCATCCCAGACTACCACCAAAAACTGCATGACCTGCAGGTTCTCTCTCTCTGTCTCTCTCTCTCTCTGTCTCTCGCTCGCTCGCTCGCTCCCTCTCTCTCTCTCTCTCTCTCTCTCTCTCTCTCTGTCTCTCTCTCTCTCTGTCTCTCTCTCTCTGTCTCTCGCCCGCTCGCTTGCTCGCTCGCTCCCCCCCTCTCTCTCTCTCTCTCTCTCTCGCTCTCTCGCTCGCTCTCTCTCACTTGCTCACTCGCTCTCTCTCTTGCTCGCTCTTTCTGTCTCTTGCTTGCTCGCTCTCTCTCTCTCTCTCTCTCTCGCTCTCTCTCTCTCTCTCTCGCCCCCCCCCTATCTTGCTTCCACTCTCATGTTCATACATACATACTCACTTAACAAATTTTATGATTTAGATCATTTGAACAATGTAAAATGTACATTTCCAGCATCATAAATTTCTTAGTGGTTAAAATCCTGCATCTATTCGTAAGAACAACATACCTTTCTTGGTTCTGTGTAATACACTACTAATAGTCATTTCGGTCTTTCACTCTCTAGTATGACTTCTGTCTGGAGAACTGGGTTCTGAATGGGTTCCGTGCTCGTACTAGTAAGCGTGTTTTTGTTCCTGAGTGTGGTGCCGTGACTCCATCCTGCCCTCCGTACTGGCTCCTGTTTAGCAGCCCTCAGGAGAGGCGCTCTGTACACCTCTGCAGAAAGGGATTGTGTGATAAAGGACATCGACAACGCAGCCAGAGCTTGAATTCAGCAGACCTGCAGAGACGCCACCTTCCTCGTACCCAATTCCTCATCGACAACTCTGCTCACGAGGCTGCTGGCTACAGCGAGGATGACGAGGGCTCCTCCACTGAGGAAGACAGACGTTTTCGATCTCAGAGCAGAGAAAGAGCTAAATTTTCTCTGCTTCAAGAGTCTCAGAGGTCCGTGTCACCCCGAGCACCGATTCACACCCACAAGAACTCCAGCAGTTTTCTGAAGGAGATGAGCAGCCCACCTAGCCTGAGGTCCTCACGACCTCACAAAAAACACAGCTCTGGGGGCTCCAGCGGAAAACGAAACATCAGCACTCACAAATCACACGTCACACACACCAAGCTCCAACCCAGACCCTCCTCAGCAGGGCCACAGCCTTCTGCACATCAACACAAGTCTTCACTGCAGGTCTACAAATATCACAAACACAATAATATCGAAAATAATATCAGTTTCAATAATAATGAAAAGATTCAGCGATGTAATGTATTTAAAAAAAGCTGTCATCATGAACACAGCAAAATGGAGCCTTGATTTATTTTACACTGATCAGGCATAACATTATGACCACCTGCCTAATATTGTGTTGGTCCCTATTTTGCTGCCAAAACAGCCCTGACCCATCATGCACTGTGTATTCTGACACCTTTCTATCAAAAACAGATTCCAATAGAAATGTAAAGCTTGCAAATAGAAATAGGTTTAATAAATTTAGTGTCATCTTATCATTCTTTATATATTTAATGTATACAAAAGTAAATGAAAAAAGAATTTCCTTTTTCTGTCTTATTAATTCTTAATCAGAAATACTAGGATAGTTTAAGATATTTGTACTTGGTCAGCTGTTTTTTTGTGCAGCAATTAAAAATTATGTTACTTGGATTAAGTTTAGGTATTTTTGACCTAAGGAGAATAAGAAAATATTTATTTATAAGTATTAAAAAAGTTTTTTTCCTGCACTGATGTAATGATCTGGATTAATGTGATGTACATGAACCCGCTGCTATATGCAGTAGGATCCAAAAGTCTGAGACCACCAATGAAAATTGGTGATCGAATGATCAAATCCATCAGAGTGACTTCTGATTGCAGGTAGAAGAGATTAGACATGAGTGGAATCGGATTTTTTTTACAAAGCAGTTGACGTGCTAAAAATATTTTTTAATAAATTTTATTTATTTCATTTTGCTACCGTTTATATGTCTCAGATTTTCTATATAGGCTCAGACTTTTAGAGGTGGTGCTGGTGGAATCTGCTGGTGGTTTGATGGCATTTATTAAGAATCATGCAAAGGTGTGTGTGTGTGTGTGTGTGTGTGTGTGTGTGGGCCAGGCTGCTCGTCCTCGTACTTCTCATGGAGATCGCCACTCGGTTCCAGACTCATCTGTGGAGCTGCTGTATGCTCTGAGCCAGGAAGAGAGAGAACTGGTTGATAGCATCACTGCTCATGGATACACACTCCGCTCTGCCATCCTGGCTCTGCAGCGCACTGGTACACGCAACGCAGAGCAGGTAATACACACTCACACACACACACACACACACACATGGTACATTACAGGGATGTAAATAGATTATTTGGAATGTATTAGTTTTAGCTAATGAAGGGTTTTTGAAGCTCATGGGACAAATAAAGACCACTTTGTGCAATTACCTTATTCATTGCTTAATATTTAGAGACAATTATACCAGCTTTATTCAGTACAAAAAAATCATCATACATTACAAACAAAAATCATTTAAAACCATTTCTGATGGCTTAATGTGTGAGGGATTTTTTTTTAATTTACTTCACATAACAGATATTTACACCTAGTCCATAAGACACAGTAATAACTAAATTTACACAAATGATTCGTACTCCTGTGTGTTGTTCCCGGGAGGATTGTTTGTCCTGAGCAGTTTTTCCAGAAAAAACCTCCAGGTCTTACAGATTCAAGCATCTCCTGTATATTTGACTCCTTTTCCACCAGTGACTATAAAATGATAAGATTCATCTTTTCGCACACACCAACTTACAAAAGAGTGCAATATAATACACCACGAGCCAGGGAGAGGGGGTGTAAACTTTCGAACAGGATGATTTTTTTAGCTTGTAACATATGAATAACTTCTGTAGCTCCTAAAGGGCAGTACTAGATGAAAAATAATAAGGTTTTTAAACAATATACATTATACTCTTCAAAGGTTTACACCCCCAGCACACAGACCTGAGGGTATAAGATACATTCAGACTAAATAATAAATAAAGAAATATATCTTATTATGTTTATTCATCATTTTGAATCTGAGCAAGCTTCATCGGATCATTTCCTTCTGGATGTGATCAGAGCAGGCAGTGCTACTGAGAATACATAAAAATGTATTCAATTAAAACGGAGTGCCATTAAGTATCTGTAGGAATGTTACATGCATGAGGGATTCTGTCTCAGTCAGCATTGTTTCTACAGGAAAACTAAAAATGAATTAAACAGCAGTCTTCTCGATCAATGGTGAATGTTCATGCAGGGAAAAAAATAACAGGATCAAACCACTAGAGGTCCAAAAAAGAGCTCTAGATTTACAACCAACACATGATGATAAATGCATGGTCTGTATTTGTGCAGATTCTGAATTATCTGTTGGCGCGTGATCGTCTGTGTGCACTGGGGTATGAGAAGACTCAGGTGGAGGATGCTCTGGAGATGTTTCAGAACTGTGAGAGCAAGGTGAGAAACATTTCTCGTATTCTTTGTTTGTTTGTTTGTTTGTGTTTTTATTTATTTATTTATTTATTTATTTATTTATTTATTTATTTATTTATTTATTTATTTATTTATTTATTTATGTGTTTGTGTTTATTTATTTATTTATTTAAATTTTATTTATTTATTTATTTTAATTTTATTTATTTATTTATTTTTTTATTTTTAAAATTGTTTTAGGAAGACATATGACATTTAGCAACGAAGTAAGTGCAGGCTACATCGAGTTCTCATAGGAAGCTCATATTTACGATTTGGGAAGTCGTAATTACGACTTCAGTTGCATTTGAGCCTGGTCAAGATAGAGGTAAAGATTTTGTTGTTGTTGTTTGAATAAAATGGCATAACAACTGAATAGCAAAACTTTTCTTTAACAATTATTGAAGAGGTGAAGTTTCCTGATTCCTGTCACAATAATTGTTTTCATTATTTTCCTTGTCTTTGCATTTTGTTTGTCTTCTGTAACAAGTTGGATTTTTTTTTTTATATTTATTATTATTATTTGTTTGTGTTATTTACTTTATTTATTATTTATGAGTGAAAGCCTGCAACAGTGTCGGTAATCAGTTTCCCAGGTTTTCAACAATTCATAATGCAACAGACTCAAAGAAAGAGAATATAATATGTCACACTTTAATATATAACACAATGTAATTCCTGGCAAATTACTGTCATATGAAACAATTAAGACTCTGTGATTTTGGAAAATAATCTTCAGGGTGCTAAAACATCAGGGCGCATAGCACAACACAGTTCAATTATTTGTTCTCTCAGAACATATTTTATTAACAAAAGAAATGATCTGAAATGATCAATAATACATTTTGGCTTTTGTTTTTAACCAATATTTGTTACTTTTATATGCAAATTGTGCTGCTCTGGTGTTCTTTGCCATCTTGCAAAGTAATTTGAGCTGAAAATGTTTGAGAAGCTTTATCTACTTTATCTCCTGAATCTCGTCTTTGATGATTAAATCTCTGAAGATTAAATAAATTTGTAGGAGGAGTAGAGAAAAGGCTGATTTCTATAAAATTCTAATTATTGCATAATTCAATATAAGAATCTGATTAAATCTGTAAGCAAGAAATCTTCTGTGGTTTTGTTTTTGTTTATTGCAGGTTTTTTTGTTGTACCAAGCACCTGCTAAGACGTTATATGAAAAATAAATACCAAAATAAGACTCAGACCCCTTAAAGACCAATACAAATGATAGTGTTTTATGCTTTACCACATTTTACACGATCATGTTAATGAAAATGGTTGTTCTTATGTGCCAGTGTTTCTAAGATGGCTGCTTTATATACAGGCTGCCTGCTGAGACCCATCTGACTGAGAATTGAGTGGGTTTTCTAGTTTGTGTGCCATTACTTTTCTCCATGTGTCTCTTCCAGGCTACAGAGTTCCTGCGATTGCTGGCTCAGTTCTGTGAAATGGGCTTCCAGCAGAGCACCATTAAAGAGGTTCTGCTCTTACATGACAACCACCGGGAGAGAGCACTGGAGGAACTCGTCACGCATGTCACCTGAACGTTCTGCACACATGGAAAGATTTCTCAGCAGATTCAATATGTAAATATGTATTATTATATGCATATGTGTTATACATTATTATACTCAATACATATTATACACATTCAGTAGGTAATCGCACTGTATTAATGTGCTGTGGCTGTGTTGACTGTGTTTTACAGTGTGACTAGTTGCTTAGAAATAACTGATGATGAGAAGATTATAATCAAGCGTAATCAGCCGTGATTAATTATTAATGCAGTCTTGTGTGACTTGCTGTAAAGGACAGGTTCTGTGCACCCAATAGACTGCTTCCTGTAAGATTTCTGTGACAGAATTTAACACTATTTGTAGTATTTTGATTTCCCATGAAGTTCCTTCAAGTAATATATTTCAGGTACACTCCTTTTGAAAGCTGTTTAGGAACATCAGCTTAAAATCTGCTAATTCTACTGGATCTTGTTAGAAGGTTACATGCATACAGTCAGGGGAAATCATTTACAAATTAAATAAATAAATAAAGTGTTAATAAAGTTTTTTGTCATTTAATATACTGCCAGTACATACAGTATATCCACTTCAACATTACACACATACACTATATTGCCAAAAGTATTCGCTCACCCATCCAAATAATCAGAATCAGGTGTTCCAATCACTTCCATGGCCACAGGTGTATAAAATCAAGCACCTAGGCATGCAGACTGTTTTTACAAACATTTGTGAAAGAATGGGTCGCTCTCAGGAGCTCAGTGAATTCCAGCGTGGAACTGTGATAGGATGTCACCTGTGCAACAAATCCAGTCGTGAAATTTCCTCGCTCCTAAATATTCCACAGTCAACTGTCAGCTGTATTGTAAGAACGTGGAAGTGTTTGGGAACGACAGCAACTCCACGTAAGCAAAAGCCACGTAAACTGACGGAGCGGGGTCAGCGGATGCTGAGGCGCATAGTGCGAAGAGGTCACCAACTTTCTGCAGAGTCAATCGCTACAGACCTCCAAACTTCATGTGGCCTTCAGATTAGCTCAAGAACAGTGCGCAGAGAGCTTCATGGAATGGGTTTCCATGGCCGAGCAGCTGCATCCAAGCCATACATCACCAAGTGTAATGCAAAGCGTCGGATGCAGTGGTGTAAAGCACGCCGCCACTGGACTCTAGAGCAGTGGAGACGCGTTCTCTGGAGTGACGAATCACGCTTCTCCATCTGGCAATCTGATGGACAAGTCTGGGTTTGGCGGTTGCCAGGAGAACGGTACTTGTCTGACTGCATTGTGCCAAGTGTAAAGTTTGGTGGAGGGGGGATTATGGTGTGGGGTTGTTTTTCAGGAGCTGGGCTTGGCCCCTTATAACAGTGAAAGGAACTCTGAATGCTTCAGCATACCAAGACATTTTGGACAATTCCATGCTCCCAACTTTGTGGGAACAGTTTGGAGCTGGCCCCTTCCTCTTCCAACATGACTGTGCACCAGTGACCAAAGCAAGGTCCATAAAGACATGGATGACAGAGTCTGGTGTGGATGAACTTGACTGGCCTGCACAGAGTCCTGACCTCAACCCGAACACCTTTGGGATGAATTAGAGCAGAGACTGAGAGCCAGGCCTTCTCGTCCAACATCAGTGTGTGACCTCACAAATGCGCTTCTGGAAGAATGGTCAAATATTCCCATAAACACACTCCTAAACCTTGTGGACAGCCTTCCCAGAAGAGTTGAAGCTGTTATAGCTGCAAAGGGTGGACCGATGTCATATTGAACCCTATGGATTAGGAATGGGATGTCACTTACCTTCATATGCGAGTCAAGGCAGGTGAGCGAATACTTTTGGCAATATAGTGTATATTACATATATACATGTTTTTTTTGTTTGTTGTTGTTGTTATTTTTTAACCTAAAATTAGAGCAAGTTTTGCTTTAAGTATTGTTTACTGTATTTAATGTAATTCTGTATTCACGCTTTATTAAAGATTTATATTAAAATTATCTTCTTGGTTTATTCTACACCATATAGCAGAGCTTAGCTAAACTAAATTGGGATTTTGTTTTGTCTTGTTTTGTTTTAATTTGTATTTTGTTTGTGGTGAAATAATTTATCTATCTATCTGTCTGTCTGTCTGTCTGTCTGTCTGTCTGTCCAAAATAAAAATTTCATTACATACATTGTACCCAAAAGTATTCAATTTCAATTCCATTCAATTCAATTTATTTTGTATAGCGCCTTTTACAATGAACATTGTCTCAAAGCAGCTTTACAAAAGAAGAAAAACAGAGAAAGGGGAGGGGAAAATGAAAAAAAAATAAAATAAATAAATAAATAAAAATAACTAAATAACTAGAAATAAGAGTAAATCATTAAATTTAATAATTAAACTATTTTATCCCTAATGAGCAAGCCTGTGGTGACGGTGGCAAGGAAAAACTCCCTGGGATGGAATAAGGAAGAATCCTTGAGAGGAACCAGGCTCAGAAGGGAACCCATCCTCATTTGTGTGACACTAAACAGAAAATAATGTAACTGTAGCTGATTAATGTCCTTTCTACAACAGCAATCAATGACCCATGAGGAACTATTAGGTCAGTGTAGTTTCTAAGGTCATTATAGACACTAATTCTTTGCTGTCACAAGCTGACAGATGTAATGGTAGATCTGTGACTGTATGAAAGTCCCCAAGTGGCTCTGTCCACGGCTTAAGCCTAGACTTAAACACTGAGACTGTGTCTGAATCCCGAACTCTAATTGGAAGGCTGTTCCATAACTTTGGGGCTTTGAAAGAGACAGACAGACAGACAGACAGACAGATAGATACTTACTTACTTACTTACTTACATTCATTCATTCATTCATCCATCCCAAATGGAAATTCACAGTTTCCAGCAGTATCCACAAACACAGGTAATAGATAAAATAGGAAGGAATATAACAAAAATACTAAAATACCCAAATTAGGGTACAAAAATATAACAAAAAATATATCAAATAACAAAATATAAAATATAACAAAAATATATCAAATAACAAAATATGACATATTACAAAATATAGCAGAATATAACAATATAAGAAAATATAGCAGAAAAATACTAAATAGAGATTTTGGAATAAATATGAGAATGAGATGAAAAACAAGATACGTAATGTGCAAAACAAGTGTTTAAGGTTACAGACCTATTCGATGTGCAAAAACTGCGTATGTTTATGAGTCCTGTGCAAATCTCAGTTTATTGAGAGTGTTGTATAAACCGGAGTGTATTGTGTGTAATGTGTTTTATTGTACAGTCCAGTACAGAGAGAAGAGTCGCATGGCATGGGGGAGGAATGACCTCCTCAGTCTGTCAGTGGAGCAGGGCAGTGACAGCAACCTGTCACTGAAGCTGCTTCTCTGTCTGGAGATGATGCTGTACAGTGGATGCAGTGAAAGCTCTGCCCCCTGCTGTAGCCTTTGCTACTTGAGGTACTACCAAGTAACTAGCACCCTTTGATCGGAGTAGGCGTGGCGGATCATAAAAGTCTAAAAGATCGCTCAAGTTTGGCGGCGTGAGACCATTTAGTGCTTTAAAGGTTAGTAACAGTATTTTATAATCAATGCGAAATTTAACTAGGAGCCAATGTAGTGTGGCTAAAATAGGAGTGTTCATATCTTCTGGTTCTAGTTAGGACTCTAGCTGCTGCATTCTGGACTAACTGGAGCTTGTTTATGCACCTACTGGAACATCCAGACAGTAAGACATTACAATAATCCAACCTAGAGGTAACAAAAGCATGAACTAGTTTTTCTGCATAATGAAGTGACATTATATTTCTTATCTTAGCAATATTTCTGAGATGGAAGAAGGCTACCCTAGTGATATTATCTACATGAGCTTCAAACGAAAGACCAGAGTCAATAATCACACCAAGATCTTTTACTGCTGGACAAGATAAAACAGAAAGACCATCCACAGTTACTCTGTAATCAGAAAGCTTACTTCTAGCTGCATGTGGTCCTAGTACAAGCACCTCTGTCTTGTCCGAATTAAGCAGGAGGAAGTTAGTGGCCATCCACTGTCTAATGTCCTTTACACATTCTTCTATCTTAATAAGCTGGTGTCTCTCATCTGACTTAGCTGAGACATGTAGCTGTGTGTCATTGGCATAACAGTGGAAGCTAATAACATGTTTATGATATATAGGGAAAAAAGCCGTGGGCCTAAAACAGAACCTTGTGGAACACCGAACATAACCTTGGTATGCATAGAGAAGTCACCATCTAGATCTACAAACTGATATCGGTCAGTCAAATAAGACCTGAGCCAGGAGAGGGCTGTTCCTTTAACACCAAGATGTTCTAGCCTATCAAGTAGAACAGTGTGGTCAATGGTGTCAAAGTTGCACTAAGATCCAGCAGCACCAGTAAGGAGACACAACCCTGATCAGAAGCCAAAAAGTACTATACTATATTCAAAGCCGAAAGTACTATATATACTATAAACAAATGCAAACCCGGAATATTTAAACTTATAACATAATGTATGTTATATTTACGTTGATTAAATTTAAACTTGTAACACTTTGATTAAAGTACATTAAAGTGCTCCTGATTAATCACTCCAGTCATCTCCTGAACTCTGGATTAATGTGCGGCTCCTCCTTCAGCCAATCAGATCGCTGGGATTCAGTTTCGTGACGTATTCTCCGTTTCAGCCAATCAGCTTCAAAGATGCCGGATTTGAATAGTTCAGGGAACGGCTTTAGACACTAGAGCCGGAGTTTATATAGAAGACCGTATATAGCAGAGCTTAGCTAAACTAAATTGGGATTTCGTTTTAATTTGCTTTGTTTATGGTGAAAGAAATTCTGCTCAGGCTTCACGATGAGGAAGAGGTAACGAGAATCATTTCGTATTCGGTTGTGCTTTTGTGATCTAATGTTAGATATTTGTCGCTGTATCTGGGTATGGTTAACACTGTCGTGCGATTTTAAATGGAAATCGTTTAATATCGCCATGTATTACAATATATAAATTAAAGTATATTAAGTAAATAAATGTCTCTCCAGCTTTACTACAGATAATTATCTGGCTATTTATGATAGTTAGGCTTTCTTAAATGGCTCATTAAGGTAGCTATCATGATCTAGATTCATGTGACAATGGCTTGTCCTCTAGCTGAAGTGCTGCTGGAAAACTGCAGAATAATGGTATGATGTTTTGCTTTTAGAAATGTATGAATTATAAAATAAGTGTTTAAACTGATCATATCTATCTTTATGTTGTACTGTGCGCTGCCGTGTGGCTGTTGGTTTTAATGATTAAACCGATATCTATAGCTTGTAAATAGCTGCAAGCTTGTGGACCTGACTATTACACCAAGTGTTTCATCCTCCAATCTATTCAACAATGTTGCAGGCAAAAACTATTGTACAGAATGTCTTTGCACGCTGTGACTTTAAAGAATCAGTAGCCATTTTTGATCATTTTTTATTTATGATTTAAGGAATACAATGGCTCGTGAACTTCCGTAAAAGTTCGTAAAATGGCTGAGAGAACCTGTTGGGAAAACTGATTTCCGGTCCGGAATGCTTGTTTGTGTTAGGGTGCGCCTGTTGCCAATCATTTTATGGATCTACACACACACACACACACACAGAGCGCTATAGTGCGTTTGTGGTGTCTTGTAGATGGTCATTTGCAAGCTGGAATGATATTATTTCCCACTTGGGGACATTTGTATATGCAAAGTAGGGGGGGTGGGGGATGTTCTAAGGACCTTATGGACCTTGATTTGTGCACTGGTGTGCAGTCATGTTGGAACAGGAACTGTTCCCCAAACTGTTCCCACAAAGCATGAAATTGTCCAAAATGTCTTGGTATGCTGAAGCATTAAGAGTTCACTGGAAATAAGGGGCCAAGTCCAACCCTGAAAAACAGCACCTGAATTCAATCACTTGGAGGGCTGTCCCAAAACCTTTGGGGATATAGTGTTTCTGACTGACATTAGTGATAATTGTAATGTTGGTAATTAACATCTAACAGTCATTAGTATGGTCACTTTTATGTTAGGGTTACAACGATGATTTGGCATTACTTTGTAAATAGTGAAGGAACTTGGGAAATGCGAAGAGAGCTGAAACTACAAGTTGTCTCTCTTGTGGTTGCAACCTTCCTTTGACAACACAAGAGCCTGAGGGCTGATCTTTGTGAACATGGAGATGGGTGGAGGGTGGACACACCCACACCTTACCAAACCTTCACCAGCATGACTATTCTCCTGTGTACAAAGCAAGTTCCAGGAAGATATGGCTTGTCAAGGTTGGAGTGGAAGAACTCGGTTGTCCTTTGGTATGAACTGGAACACCGACTGCACCCCAGACCTCCTCACCCTTGCATCATTGTCTGACCTCACTAAAGCTCTTGTAGCTTAATGATTACTAATCCCTACAGCCCCAATCGAATAGACTGTGAGTGGAGGTTATTATAACAGGACTAAATGTGAATTGGGTTGGTCCAGTGCAAAAACATTTGATTATATAGTGGAACTCCCATGCTACTGCTGCAGACCTGCTCAACCTGTTATCTCTCTCATGCGCTCACTCTGTAAACTAGTTATAACTTAAAAATAGACAGCTTAATTGGTGTGTGTGTGTCTCTGTGTGTGTGTGTTGTCAGTGAGTTGCATGCCGCCGAGTCGGTGGCTTGTCTGAATAAAGCCCTGGATCACCTCAAGGACATCTGGGAGGAGATCGGCATTCCAGAGGACCAGAGACTGCAGCGCACTGAGGCGGTCAAAATGCACATCAAGGTGATGACCCATACACAGCTGTCTCATCCTCCCCCATTTACAGTTCTGTATAAGAGAAGTGCAAATACAGGATCCCCTCATTTGACTGATGCTTTTAATCGAATTGAATTACAACCAAGACAGAGTGTTAAAGGGATTTGAACTCGTGCTCAATACTTGAAAGCTTTACACAAGTCCAGAAAGGCCATTTCTTTTCTTTTCATTTTTCTTGAGACCTCAAGAGAACAAAATGGTTTTCTTGAGATTACATTAATTTTAAATGCTTGATTAAGTATACAGTGTCTGATTTTACTTGACTCAGAGACTAACACAAGAGAATTTTCCTCACACAGTGGTAGTGATCCGGGTCCGGGGTTCAAATCCCAGCTCCGATAATTTCATACAGCTTGACTTTATCAGTTCCAAAAAGGAAATTTGGGAAAAAAATAAAGCGTATCTAAATATCAGTGTCATCCAGTTGGTCAGCACTAGACTGACAACTTTCATACTATCATCCTTTGCTTTTTTTTTCTCTCTCTTTGTGAACAGGTGATTAGTTTAACTACCAGCTAATTTGAGGGACCGGGGTGTCTCCATGGTTCCCACATGAATTTCAGTTATTATGAAAATCTGTGGAAATGGATGTAATTACTGCAGAAATGCTAGAATGCTGTCAGGATGCTACTGCAGTGTGATTGTGGGAAATGACTTTTGAGATCACTTTTTTGAATTTCCATAAATTTTTGAAAACCGAGCTACCATTTCCCTGAAGCACTCTAATATTTTTTCCACTTTCTTTATGAAAGGAAGGAGCATAAAAAAATAATACAATAGAGCAGTGAATGTATGAGAAATCATTTGGTTGATGTTGCTATAACCATCAGCTTCGAGGACTCTTAATTTTTATTGATTTATTAATTAATTTATTATTTTTTATTATAATAGCTATGGCAGTTTGCCTGCAATGACTATTTTTCATTTGGTCATGACTAACACATTCTTTGTAATCGTTTATAGCTGCAATTAATAAAAGTAAGATGGACAGTTTTCCTTTTTGTAATTTAACAAGACGTGTTCGTTTTGCAAAGAAATAAAAAAAAAAGGAAATTATTAATTTCTTAGCTTTTAATATTATATGCAGACTTTTTCCCCTCTTAAACACACCCCCATGTTGCTTTAGAAAAGACAACAAACTGCAGTGTCCGCTTCTGTTTATGAAAATTAGTCACCACTTCCTGACCAGTCACAAGAATTGGCTATTTATTATTTATTATGTGTCTCTAACCCCAGGATTTCTGTGTTTGTGGTGTTTAACATTTGCAGAAGAGTCTTCTGTGTCAGATTCACATGCAGGTGTAAATCTGGAGCTTTCAATTTTCTGAAAGTCTTCAGGGCCGACAGCTTTGTTGTTGGAAGAAAAATGACAAGCTGCTTTGTTTTGGCAAATTAGTTTGGAAAGAGATCGATCAAGTGTTACAACTGCTGTAATGTGAGCTAACTTTCACCATAATAACACGCACTTTAATTTGACTAAAAGCTTGCACATGCAAATATAGCGGGCATGACATTACAGTACGCTCCAGGTCGAGCTTAATGCTATTGTTAATACTACGATTAACTTAATTCACTAAATCCATTATACAGTAGATGTTATCAATGTATTCTTCATTAATGAATCACTGCAATGACCAAACGTCTGTCTTGATCTTCCAGAACCTTCTGGACATGATGATAGCAGAGGAGGAGGGGCTGAGAAAGCGGTTGACGAGCAGCATCGAGTCGTGTCGGAAGGAGCTCGCCGGTTTGTGCGAAGAGCTTCAACTCTCTCCATATGAGGTAATTTCAACAGTGATCCATGTTCTCCGTACTCGTGTTTAATAGTACAACATGTTCATTCTCCGCCGCTTACCACTAATCGTGTTTCCAGGAGGATGATGGCCTAAGCATGCTGCAGCTGGAGAAGGAGATTCGCACACGCCTGAAGGTGATGCTGAAGCAGAAGAACCAACGCATGAGCGAGCTGAAGAGTCTGATTCAGCAGGACCGCGAGCTGTGTGACATCCTGTGCGATAACCTGCACCCCATCGATCCGGACCGTGTTCCCTCTGCCCAGCAGCTGCATGACTACCAGCAACACATCGCCAGCCGCAACCAGGAGAAGGTACGGATTTTTACTGCTTGACTGGATAGATTAGTTTAGTGGATTGTTTCTCAACTGTGCTTGATGCAGTCCACACACACTACCATGCTTCTACTAGTTTAATGAATAATATCTGGTCAGTAGTGGTCCATTTTCCCTCCTGGATGAGGTGGAGTCAGGTTAAAGGACAACACATCGCAGCAGATCATCTGTATCTCTACACTGAAAGCACATGTAAATGTAGCTTTGACTGATAAACTGGCTTATAAGTGTAGCTGTGAGGTAGCGTGTGTTGCATGTTTTAACGTGTCCTAGAAGTTATATTTACTTGTTGTTCATCTTTATGTTCAGAGTCATTATTATGGTTAATGTTACTAAAAAGTGCACTTTTGAATTGTTTTAAAAGAACGTCAGTGATCTATGGGCTCTCGAACCAATATATTGACTAAAGGTTGTTTATTTAGGAGCGCCGCTATGCCGAGTTCGTGTCCCTCAAGCGCCAGATCATCAACTCTATGGAGGATCTTGAACAGATGCCCGACACTAGCTTTGAGAGAGATGTGGTGTGTGAGGAGGAGGAGGCATTCTGCCTCTCGGCAGAAAACATCACCGCCCTGAATGTACTACTGAGCCAGGTAAATGCACACACACCCCCCTTTATTGATGTTTGATTAATGCTCAGGAACACTAAACAGGTGGATCTGCTCTCCGTTATGAGCATTGCATGTGATTTTTGCCCTCTGCGCAAAAGCTGGAGCTGGTTATAATCATGTCATGTTTGGATTTCAGTTGGAGAATCGGAAAGCAGAGATTGAGGCGGTGTGTGTGTCCTACCGTGGCCGGATCGCAGAGCTGTGGAACAGACTGCAGATCCCTCAGGAAGAGAGAGACTTCATGTCTGAACACATGCAGTTTAGCAAAAAGAGGAACATGGATGCTGTGAGTTTTATATACAACCCTGTTTTATCCATGAGCTTACATGACAAAAAAACTGCACATTTTAACACCTGTATGTACGAGTAACTGGTAAAATAAATATTCTACAGCATATCACTCTAATCAGCTGTATACCCAACGCAAAAGCTTTGTTTTTCCCCTGTGTCTTCCTCCAGCTACACATTGAGGTGGACCGCCTGGAAGAGCTGAAGATGAAGAACATCCAGAATTTCATCGAGTCCATCAGAGCAGAAATCCAAATCCTCTGGGAGAAATGCTTTTACAGCCTGGACCAGAGACAAGCCTTTGCTGCCTGTAACTCCGGTATACCAGCTTTAACTACTTGTATCATAATTCTGCTGTATAAATTCATCACATCTACCACTGTTTACTCCCAATCTCCATATTCTATTCTAGTATAAGTGACTTGTGTTATTCACTTTAAATGTAATGAGGATTTCCTTACTTGTGTGTAATATAGATAAATAGATATATAGATATAGATATATATATTTTTTTTATTTAAGATAATTTCACTGAGGAGCTTTTGACTGTGCATGAGCAAGAATTGCAGAGGCTAAAGCAGCATTATGAGCATCACAGAGAGCTTTATCACGGGGTGAATAGCTGGCAGAATAACTGGACTCTCTACCAGGAACTGGAGGTAGGACCTGGCACTTTTCTACTAGCATTGATTCCACTGCATGTTTATCCCACACACACGACTGATTTATAGGTCAGTAACATAAGGTGATGTTAGCATTGTTTTTCTGTCTGCAGAAAAAGGCCAGGGATCCATCTCGCTTTCACAACAGAGGAGGCAACCTGCTACGAGAGGAGAAGCAAAGAGCAGAGCTTCAGAAGAGTCTGCCCAAGGTTCATTTCCTTACTCCTGCACATGCTCACACACAATTTAGTGTTCCTCTGTGTTCGGTTTACAAGTGTAGACACTTGCAGAGTTTTAATGAAGCGTGATGTTTGCAGCTGGAGAAAAGTCTGAAAATCCAGATTGAGCAGTGGGAGGAAGAACACGGCTCAGAGTTCCGGGTCAATGGGCAGCACTTTATGCAGTATGTGGAGGAGCAGTGGAACCTTCACCAAATGGAGAAAGAGAAGGAGAAACTTGAGAGGGTAATTACAGGCTGTGAATAAACTGTTCATACTGAAGGCTAAGGATGCAATGTGAGGGAAAATGAATTTTTGATTTTTTTTTTTTTTTTGAGCTGCAGATCAACTGGAAACTGTTTTTATATTTGTATTCATAATCTGTATTTATACTGTTTTATAAAGCATACTAAAGAAAATGTTTATACAATGGGGTTTTTTATGTTTCCTGGCAGGACTATGCATTATTCTGTATACCAAATGGCACAGGTGTAATGACTTGCGCTAGAAAGCCTAGTTTACGGTTAAACGGCTTTTGAGAATTGTCCAGAATGACTGAGCAGCAGAGATGAGCACTATGTTCCTCCATCAGCTTGAAAACCTGTACAATGTTTAAAGAAACTGAAACGTTTATCTTCGCACATCAAAATATGATCATTTGACTATTTCTAAGCTTCCACCATGAGGAAAATGTCATCATCCTGTTTCATTCTTCCTGCATCTGTTTTCAGCAAATGAAAAAGAGCAAGCAGACGGAGGAGGACATGCTGTACGGTACAGCACT
The DNA here is from genome assembly GCF_019097595.1 of Hemibagrus wyckioides. NCBI lineage: Eukaryota > Metazoa > Chordata > Actinopteri > Siluriformes > Bagridae > Hemibagrus > Hemibagrus wyckioides. The sequence continues at coordinate 9,890,061 of NC_080723.1, read as the reverse complement.
CAAAACCCCCACTAAGAGAAGACTAGCAGGAGCTCCTACACCTGGAAAATCCCGCAAGGTAACGACTCCATAAGTGTGTCCATGCCTGAATTTTCCTGATTTCAACACAACAAACCAGAGTTTTCAATTCCATAAGGCTGAATTCTCTCTTCCAGCTAAATTCTACCTCCAGCATCATTAGCTCTACGCCAAACACCACCTTGCGCTCCATCGGCCAGTCTCCATCCATGAGACCGCCTCTCTCTGCCAGCAGGGTGAGCTGCACCTCACTGAGCCACACCCCTGACACTGCTGCGTCTTTTGCTTTGCTTGTTTTTTTTGCTCAGTACCACTCTACCACTACTTTGCAATAAATGACTGGAAGCCACTTGCTTAATAAGCTACGTGTCGGAGATGCTTTCTGAAATTTGATGTGTGCTGAGTGGAGCAGTAAAATGTTTCATTCAAATTAAATAGACTTCACATTTTAACAGATAAATTAAAGTTTTTGAATGTGTCAAAAGAGGTCAGTGCTATGTCTATATATGTATTTTTTTTTTTTTTTTTAATAACTTGCCTGAATATTATAAAAATGACTTTGTTCTTGTGCAGCATCAGCCAAGAGCTAATCTGCAGTGCCTATAGACAACAAAAAAACAACAACAATTAAGACTTATCTCTTATCTTAAGTTTAATAGGAATTTTTCCAGTTTTTTCCCCTAGTAATTTCTGCTGTTAGTCTGTAACATTCTCTTCTCCTAATATGTCCCACTCTATCCCAGATTGGTTTGGGTTTGCGCACGCCCACTCGTATTCGGACACCCCGCGGCCTGGAGAGGAACAAGGAAAACGTTTCTCAGCTAAGTGGAGCGCTGCGCACCATGGCCTCCAGTCCATACAGAAACTGCTCCATCAACTCTGTCGCCAGCTCCTACACAGAGTTTGCGGTAATTTCTTCTTCATTTTACTTTTTCCAAAGCACTCAGTCCAGTTACACAGAGAATTTTAGAAGGGGGACATGATCTACATCAGATTATTAAGTTAAATGTGACTGAAGTTTGAGCCTGTGCTCATTATGGGTAAGAGCACCAGACTTGATGTGTGTAAAATCCAGAGCTCAAGTCCAGCACCCCTGCTCAGGTACATCCCAGTCCAGTTGTCATCATGTCTAACTCTTCATTCTGTTCTAGAGGGATTTTGGCAACATTGAATCCACAACCATCTCCAGGTCTGTATGTTTTTTTACCCTGACGTGTATTAACACCCACCCTTATGTTCCTCCTTTAACCTGACTAATGATCAGTGTGTCCTCACACGGCATTGGGAGGGTTGGAATATGCTCCCTGCTCTAATTCCTCCTGCTTAACTGGACTTTGTGCTGATTGCTCTGCCAGACTGATGGCATGAACCTCACTGCTGTCCACACTCACCTCTCTGCTCTACTGCTCATTCACTCTCAGTACACATTCCCAACCCTGACCCTGGAGTCTCACCCCCCTGTTGTACACACCCAGCAGGGTAAATACAACCATGTTGTAGGACCGTGTGTTCTCCAGGACCAGAATTGTGAACCTTTGACTCTCAGGAATGGACAGACGAAATGAACAGATTTATATCAAGGCGAGACATTTGCTCTCTGTCGATCTAATCCTCTAGAAAGGACCGGTGTGAGTGAAGGTTCTTCTTCCAGCCAAGTAGAAGCCACATTTGAGTCTACTGAGAGTCAAAATCAGCTAAGTAAACATGTGGAATCGGGTGTGGCTCCTGCTCGATTGGAATGAACAACTACAACTACACACACACACACACACAAGCCCTTTGCGGATTTGATTGGACACTAACTCATGTCACTCATGGTGAATATTTCTCAAACATTTCAGTAAACAGATTGGTGTGGTAGGTTTTTTTTTTTTTTTTCCTACACATTCCATTCAGCTAGGCATATTTGGTACAAATTCAATACTTTAACATTTCAGTTGCTTTAAAGAAACAAAATGCTAAACTCAGGTGCTGTATGAAACCTGGCAGAATTTCTAATCACGTTGCTTTGATTATCTTCCAGCGAGAACTCTCACAAGCTTCAAAGTCCAGCTGTAAGACTGGAGTTCTAAACTCCACGATCACACGCTAGGTGCTGCTGTGCTGGAACCATGGCACTCACTCCACCAGACTGCTCAACCACACCGTTTCTGTATATGAAGAGACATTTTAAGAGATTGCTGAATGTAAAATTACCTGCAAAAGATATGTGGAACCTGTAAATATTTTTGACTTCTGTTTTAACCATTTTCCTCTTTCTTCTTTTTTTTTTAACCTGCGTCTTAGCTCCGAGCAAATAGGTTTTACATGGACATCAAGTCATGATCAATAGTTTTTATAAAAACTGCAATAAACTCCTTTCTTATTTTTAACCATTCTTTTGGGATTGTACACATCTTATGGATTTGGAAGCACCTATATGTTGCATTAGGATCATCTGTACTGTGTATTTAACTTTAGTTCTACTCCATACCTAACACTAGTCCTTCATTCCTTGAAATGTTTGTTCAGTTGCAAACACTAAGGGCATCCTGTAAAATAAATTTCTTCATTCAGACTGCTTTTGATTTATTTATTTTTTTCCCCCCATGATTGTCTCAAAACTGAATTGTAATGGTATGAAAAACAAAAAGCCTTCAGCCACAGTTCTGTGAGGGGAAACACCTTGATGATGAAAGACGATGGAGGAAAATGGCCAGATTGATTCAAGCTGCTAAGAAGGATGGGCTTCGAGAGCAAAAGGGCACATTGGGTTCCACTCCTGTCAATGAAGAATGGTAATCTAAGGCCATCAAGAGCACAGACTTGCCAGCAATGGGCAGTTTTGTTTTGTTTTTGTAATTTTTGCTCCCTCCTGTCTTCAACTGTCAACTTTTGCTGAGTCTGATATGGTCGACTTCTGTTGTAGTTCCTCCACCTTACAGTTTGATGTGGTATGAGATGCTTTTCTGCTTACCACGGTTGTACAGAGTGATTATTTAAATTACTGCAGACTTCTTGTCAGCTCAAACCAGTCTGGCCATCCTCCTCTCATCTCTTTCATCAACCATGTTTCAGTCTGCAAATCCTCTGAACACAGAATATGTGGGGTTTTTCTGTGTATGCGCACGTACCATTCAATCTAACTCTGATACTCTCAAACCAGGACATCTCGAACCAGTCATGCCAAGGTGAAAATCCCAGAGAAAAAATTTTCTTCATTCTAATGTTTAATGTGAAAATTAACTAAAGCCATTGACCTGCATATGCATGATTTAATAGGTTGTTCTGCTGCCACATGATTGGCTGATTAAATAACTTGAGTGTTCAGCTGTTTTGGTCTTCATTGTCTGAAGATGTTCTAAGGAAAATCAGTCTGACGGAATGAAAAATGTCAGCAAATATTTCATTTACATTTGAGTATTATTACATGGTTCAAAATTTACAACCTTTTTTTTTTTAATTCACTCTAGCGCCACCATGTGGTCGATTAGGGTGAAACAGCTCAGTCTGGATACTGATACTGTAACTCTCAAACTCTCCAGGTCTTATGTTGTTGCGCTGCACGATTAGTTTTAGAAAAAATAATGAATAATTATTATAATCACTGCTTTTCATTTGAAACCCTAATGACAAGGATGTGAGTGTGTGTGCTGCCCTAATGGCCATAACTGGAAACATCTGAGATGTGAGCATCATGTACAGGAAGCAAGGCATCTGTGGGCTTCTATCTACTGTATCTATACTTTATGGTCAGTGACCATAAAGTGGTCAGTATTTTCTGACTCTCTCAGGGAAAACCTGGCAAAGATCTGCAAAGCAAAAAGTATTAAAAATGTCCTCTCAGTATTTTAGTCAAACGTCAACACGAATGGAAATATCTGATTTCTTGTCCATGATACTTTTGCAAGGTACAGTGGAAAGAAAAGCTGCATGTAATGACCAGTGCTGAGTATGAACACCTAGCCAATCAGTACAAGGAGTAATAATGTGTGGTCAACATCTATGCTGCATGTTCTGTGGGCGTTGCTTGGGAGGCAACCCTGAAAGGAGGGGCTGTGTTTGTTTTAACATACAGTCGAAAATAACAGCCTTCTATTTTAAGCAAAATTGCTAAATACCTTTTCTTTCAATTGCAAGTGCAGATGTGCATAATGCAGATGTCTGACTGTTGCGTGGTGCTGTTGGGAGACAAAACAGTGAAGGAAAGAAAATAAGAAGAAGAATTCCGCAACAGTCGGCGGTATCTGTAGGATGTGAACTTTATGATTGTAGTAGGTTAATAGAGTGATGAAGAATAAAGCATGATTGCGGCAGTGTGCTGTGGCGGAGCACTGGAAGTTACACTGCAGGGGTGGGACTCCTGCATTCTCTCTCTCTCTCTCTCTCTCTCTCTCTTCTTGGAGGGAATGCCTCTCCCGAATCCCACCGGTCACACCAGCGTCCAGGATGCGCTCTTTAAACTGATGCTCTCAGTCTGAGCCAAAGCGAACCTGTTAATGCATTTGGTTTGGTGGTTAAACGCAGATGATGCGTATGGAGAGAGGAGCGTGAGAAGCAACGAAGGGAGAGCGGAGTCCCCCATCCCCTTACACCGAAAACAAAGTCTTCTAAGGTAGGCTTTAAACCCCGCCATTCCTCATATTCCTCACACACTCACACAGTCTGCTCAGAGAGGATGCCTAGCATGTTTACTACCTACAGGACACGGGCTCAGTGCGCGCGCAGAACATTATAACAGACATGCAATACGTATAGGTGTGTGTGTGTGTGTATGCATGTATGCGTGGCAAAAATCCTAAAGTCACACACACACACACAAACAAATGTATGTATAAGTGTGTGTGTGTGACTTTAGGATTTTTGCATACATGCATGCATACACACACATGCATACATACACACACACCTATTTATGTATGTCATAGACAATCACACACAAATTTATATATATATATATATATATATATATATATATATATATATATATATATATATATATATATATATATATATATATATATATATATATATATATATATATATATATATATATATATATGTATTAGACTGTTTAATAATTTACACATTTAAAAGGGTTCACATTGTGCCATACTGTAGGATCTGGGTTGGTCCACATGGCTGGTGGACTGCTGTTCCCATCTGTAGGGTCTCAGTAGGAACCCACACAGATTACCTAAAGGAACTGTCCATTCAGCACCACACACACACACACACACACACACACACAGAGAGAGAGAGAGAGAGAGAGACTGAGCAAAGGTTCATGTGAAGAAATGAACTGCATACTATGCATAATTTATGTTTTCTTGACCTCTGCTCTCTCTTCATGTGAGGTTGCTTAATTTTTTATTTCATGTACTTTTTACTTCCAAGATACAAACCATCTCTGTGACTGACCCACTCTTATATACACAGTAATACACAGTCTAGGATTTTCATGTCGTGATGTTTGGTTTTCAGTCTGAGGTACAGAGAGCTCAAGCTTCCTATCACAGGCTTCCTGTTTCCGGATGCACCAGTATGGTTCTCTACAGATTCACAAGGCTGATATCCGGTCCTAGACTATGCGCGTGTGTTGACTCCGACTGAGATATTTACACGGCTGTGTAATAGTTTTTATTAACCCATCTCTCCCCTGATGACAGAGTTATATTCACGTGGTTGTCATGGTCACCATCTTTCTGTGTGCCTGTGGTTTGTGCCCAGTGCATCATTATTGTTTGTGGTGTAAAAGGGGGGTAGGGTCTTGAGCCAGCTCATTATTTAACGCCTACACACTATCAAACAGTTGTCCTTTAACCCTCTGCATGCCAGAGGCTTTGCCAGACACCTCAGACAAAAACATTACAGAGACACACCTAGTCTATTTATCAAAGGAGCAACATGGGGCACATGCACCGCTTTTGTCATCAGGATTGATTTAGGGGTCCATTCGCTGTGAAATCTTTATCCTCATCTCTTGCAGAGAGAATGTCAGGGAGAAAGTGTTTTGTCGAAGGAGGTTGCTATTAAGAAAGCCACAGCTATTTCATATCAGAGAATAAGTGTCTCATTATTTGAGTGTCTTTAGCCATCGTTTGGTCACGATGCATGGGTATGTCTGCTCAGCCAGAACCCTGTGTGTGTGTGTGTGAGCATGCTGCGTGCCAGTACTCTTGCCTTCAGTGCTGTGATGGAGAGTGTGTACTCAGCCACCATGCAGTTAATGTTATCATGACTCATTTTGGAGATTAAAAGGAAAGTTGATTTATTAGTAAATGCACACTAGCTTTGCTCCTATGCTGGAATGAGCTGACAGTGCAGAGTACTCCACCCCCCTCCCCTCCACCCCTCTCAATCAGCTTCTCTTGCTTTTCTCGCAGAACCAATATAGGCCCATTATTATTGATCACTGCTGTTTTAGAAAGGATGACCAATATAGGGAAGTACACGTTTTCATTTTTTTTTCCTCAGCAAGGGAAATCTCTGCATCTGTCTGTCTCTATTAAGTTCAGATTCATCAGCGTTTGAAGGCACTTTATTGACAAGAAGGATTCATTGTGGCCTAGTCCACGCTAACAGGAGTACATCGGAAATCTTTTCTCATCGGTTCTCTCCATTCATTATGAAACAACTATTTAGACCTGCTCTCCAAAATGAATGAATTATGTGATATCTGTAATTATAAAAAGCCACCAGAACCTATAACGAGGCAATTGTATGTATGGTATGTGGTCATTTATTTCCATGTCTGATCACTATGTGTAGGATATACTGTAAGGGACTCCAAGTAAACATATTCAAAACACGTGAATAAAATGTAAAGGTCATGGGTCAGACACCAGCCATGCACTTTTCTGTCTGTGTTTCATTGTGGACAGACTATCTGAGATTAAAAATGCAGATGTGGCCAAAACATTAAAACAGCATTTTTAAACTAACCCTTGTTAATGTGTTTTTCTCCAGCACTGTGGTTTTCCAGCTGGAGTGATTTTCACAGCTGACTGGAGGCGCTTGTTATTTGAAATAGCAAGTGGAAAGCCTGGTGATGTGGGAAGGGAAAAAAAACCCAGTTCTAGCATACAGCGCAAGCATTATATTATCAGACTCACATAAAAGGCAAATAATATCATTATACTGGAGAAAGCTGCTTCTCCAGGAAGAAACCTTCCCTGCACCTTTTGCATGAATGAGTCAGATTGCGTCTGTGTTTGGCTTCATCTCCATTCTTATGATCTCCACACACCCACACTTGCAGAAAATAGACTTCTGAAAGTTTATTGTGTGGCTGGGACTTGCGTCATATATGGATACAGAATGTTCTAAATGGATCCCCATAACAGAACTAAATAATAATGGTAATAATAATAATAATAATAATAATAATAATAATAATAAATGTTGTTAATTATCCAGTAAGTCTTTACTAACAGTGCTGGCAGATAATTATTTAAAAAATAATTATTAAAAAATGTTTTTATTCCATCAAATACATCTTTGTTCATTTCATTATTCTATATAGTTATTAAATAAGAATTAATATATAGAATAAATATGTGTGATAAATCATCTTAAAATAAACCCATGCACAGTTCTAGTTTATAGCAATCAAATTTACTCAGTAACAAAGATTTGAATTCATGTCACTTCATGTAACAGCTGTTTAGTGTCAACATTGGCATTTGAGCAAGTAAAAATATCTTGAATCTGGTCAATTTGATCTATTTTTCTTCTTATGAGATTAAAATAAACCAAATTTAAGGTCTATTAAACCGATAGGCGTATTTTACTATATTTAAGCTTTCATTTTTTTCTCCATCTATTGGCAAATTATTGGATTCTTACTAAAATGAATGTTTACAATGATCTAAAAGTAATATAATGATCTGCCAACAGAACAAGAAAAATCCGAAGCTTAAAACAGACAAATATGTTTAGAAATAGGTGGAATAATTTGTTTTGGTTTCTTGTAATCTAAAGAAATAGTAGAACATTTGACCAGATTCAGGAAATTTTAACTGGCTAAGATGCCATTTTTTGCCATTAAGCGGGTGCGTTTCTTCAAGAGTCTAAAAAGTGTCTCAACTATCTATTGCTACACTGAATCTAACGTCTGTCATCCTGACACTACTCCATGTGCAGCTCTAACTCATTGTTATCTTGTTACGAATTTAAAATGGCAAATAAATGTAAGAGAAACATTGCTACAGATTAGGAACAGGCCATGCAAACCAAAGCTAACAGACATTATAACTAACCTTTTTATATACTATCGGATATAGCCTTAAATTTTTTCATGTTAAAAGGTACCTCAGTTTGCTAGCTTCGCTTTGATTAGCTTCCTTTTGATAGATAGATAGATGGATGGATGGATGGATGGATGGATGGATGGATGGATGGATAGATAGATAGATAGATAGATAGATAGATAGATAGATAGATAGATAGATAGATAGATAGATAGATAGCATGACTAGCTGTTGGCTAGTTAACAAAACAATCAATTCAACTAGTGCACACATAATATTCCAGCAATTTCTGGACGCAAATATGACCCAAACAGTCAAGAAACTGAAGAGGAAAAGAGGAAGGTGAAAATTCATTAAACATGAACAGAAAGGTAGCAACAAGGCGTCTTTTACTCTTTCAAAAATCAATCAAATATGTGATTTGCCTGGGGGTGCACAAACTTTTGCATACAGCTGTATGTATTTCAGCTGCTTCTAAATGAATTATCATGGCAGGAGATGGAATAATTTGGGGTAATAATTTAAGATGTTAAGCAGAAATTCTTATTAGAGTCTTTAGAAAGCACTTGGTGTTGCAAAGGTACAATGGTGTATGTGGAGTCCACATTTTATGGATCGTACATGTTATCGCTGTAGATCTGACACTCCAGTCGGATCATTTTGACATATGATCTTACTGATTCTACTCCAGAGTTCATTACCACAGGCTTTTATGTACATTCCCTCAGACCTTCTCTCTCATTTGCACCCCTCCCTCGCACATTTTCACAGCTCTTCCTCTCTCTGATTAACACACGAGAAAAAAAAAACACCCAAGTACATTTTCACAGTCATCTGCAGCACTTATCATCCATGTGACTTCTCTAATCTATTCATAGCGGTTCTCACCCGTGTGCATAAAATAGTGGGTTTGATTCAGTTTGGGTTTCATAATATGCTCGGTTTCAGGTATAACCTTAAATGCAGTCTTAGTGCTCTTTTCGGTCAGAGATACTGCTCAATTCGATGGCCTGTGTTAGTCTATTCCTCTATTATTCTGGACACATCCAAGTATATACACCATCACTGTGCATTTTTAGGAAGAATTTCTCTTTCCAGATACTTCATTTATACTCTGTTTACTTACATTCAATCTTAACCAACAATCTAGAAGCATTATAGTAATTAATTGTGTCTTAAGCAGGTCATTGTGTACAGTGTACAGATAATATAGATCCAAGAGTTCAGAAGAGTACACATTAAAAAGCCAGTTATGAATCACAGACCTTCAATTTCTGATGGCTCTTTGATATATATCTTTGTTATATCTCCCTCGCAGTATCTGACCTTTTCCTGTAACATAGATGTCTTCACTGCTGTGAATTAATATTGAGCTCTCTGGTATTTAGAGAGCGGTCAGTTTTCTAAGGATCTGCATCAGTGAAGTATTTTGTATTAAAAAATGAGGACAGAATGAGATCTTAATTATGTATGGCACAGGTGATACCTTGTACCATTTTGTGTAGCTGTGGATAGTGTACATCTCAACATTATTTAAGATACATAAATAATGAAGTCTGAGGTTCAAGCTCTAACTCTGCCATGCTGCCACTATTGGGCCTTTGAGTAAGCTGCTTAACCCTCTAAGCTCCAGCGGGGAGGTATCATAGCCGACCCTGTTCTCTGACACCTACAGCGTCCTAACAAGAGCCTGTATTGTTCGGTTGCTTCATGGTATCATCTGAGCATCAATGAACACTACAGTTAAATATCAATTTTTCTCTGAGGCTGTGTTATGCTCTAATACAAAAGATTAGATGTGAGAGCCAGTAAACTCTTGACCTTTCAGAGATTCAGTTAAGTGTCTCCCTTGCTAATGTTGTAGAAAATTCTTCAAAAGAAGCTCTAAGGCTTTGGAGGCCAAAAGTAGACTGTATTGAGATTCAACAAAGCCGAGCTGATCCATGGAGCAACCGTTGAACTCGGTCTCCGCAGACACTTTATACCGTTTCAAGGATGTGATCTTCACTTTTTTAAACGCGTGTCTTAACCTAAGTACATAGACAACAGTGAAGTACCTGAAAAACATCATGAACTGATTATTTTTGATTATTAGGATTAACATACACCTTTTACTCTCTAAAATATTCTTTAATAACCTTCCCATCATTAAGTACAATTTAATATATGATTGCATTATTATTGTTTGGAATAGACTGTGTGTTTATCTCACCCAGAAACACATATTGTTGTTCTTCGTGAAACCAGAAACATAAACATTGATATTTATATTCATTTATCTGAAGTAAAATTTGATTATATGGAAACAGAATATACAACAACACCTTTTTCTTTGTTCGGTTCTTGTTGTTCAGTCTCCAGTGTCTTTGACGTGGATATAAAAGACAGATAGTAAAGTCATTTATTTTCCTGGCTCTCAAGCTCATCAAACTTATTGCTTTTTCCCCATTTTAGTCTTGGCTAAAAGACAGCTTTCTCCTATCATATGACAGCTACAAAGAGTAACGGCTGATGTGCTTCCTGCAAGATGCCGACAGCTAATGCTGCATCACAGTGCAGAGTAACACACTCTGAGGAAAAAGCACTTTCTGCCTTCTTTCGCATACATGAGCCCATAGATGCTCACGACTTGCTACTTCGGGGGGGCGAAAGAGAGAGAGCGAGAGAGAGAGAGAGAGAGAGAGAGAGACAGGTAAAGACAGAGAGGACCAGAGAGAGACATACAGCGAGAGAACAAGCCAGAGCAGAGAGAAGACACAAAAATTCAGAGAGAGAGCAAGACGGAGGGAACAAGATATAGAAGAGACAGAGACAGAGAATTACAGAGTGAGAAAAAGAGAGTGAGTGAGTGTGTGAGAGAGAGAGAGAGAGAGAGGGAGAGAGAGAGAGAGCAGTGAGTAGGTGTGATGGTTAAAGTTGCTGTCACTGTTGGAACAGTACCAGTTTGACTTGGCTTCACATTTCTCTCACTAGGACGATCCCTCTCATTTATTCATTGATGTCTGATGAAAAAATCCTTTTTTAGGAACAAAACTCTAGAAATCCAAAATAATAGGATTTTAACAAATTCCAACATCATAAATAGAAAAATGATTGTTTTAGACTTAATTAAAATGTGCAGAGAGGAAGCATGGTGTTCTATACATGTAGTTTTCTTATGATGGATTTGAGTGAGTCAGGGTTAAATCACAGGTATCACTTTATATTCCTTTATATTCCTGTTCCTGCGGATACATTTTTCAACATAGCAGTGACCAGTATTAGCATTATTTAAAAAAAAATTATAACATAATATTGTTTTTTTATTGCAATGCTAATAACAAATGTTGAAATGTGTAAAAGAGCCAATTGATTCTTCTTCTCTGGGTTAAGGTTTTGATTTGTAAAGCACAAACTCATGGATCAACAAAATGTATATGCTTGGAATACACTTTAGTGCAGTTTTGCCAGCAGGACCGGACATATTTTTGCAGCACCTTATTGCATTAAGTGGTGTCTATTCCCTGAACTTCATGTGCACTAATTTTCCAATATTACTTGTACCAAATAGGGTTGGGTCATTAATCACGACGATGCACCTGGGATACGTGGGCCGTCTATACACGGGCGAACAAACAGTTACCTGACACGTCCTATTATCTCCAGTAACTCGAAACTCTTTCATGCAAACACACCTGAGCTGTGTAAAGAGACTGCAAGATCATTCAACACCTTTTAGCTTTTACTTTGTGTCTGTGGAAAGGTATTAAAATAAGATTCACCAGGAGCAGTGCTGAAGGTTATAATAAAGTACAAATCATTATTATATAAATTAGTTACGATTCAATCACCTTAATTGTTTCTTTAATGTCTCTGACTCTCACAAACACTTCACTGGTCCTGACTGCAGATCTATCAGCCGAGCAGGAGGTTAGTGTTTCAGACGTAACTCTTATTGGTGATGTGGAAAAAGGTGTCTGAGTTCAGCCTCTCTCAGCATCGATGTTGTTCTAAAGAGCTGAGAGCAGTGCTGATATCTTTCCCATTGCTGATGCACAACACACTCTGTTTAATTTGTCGTTTTCAGTAATTTGGAAATCATCACTGTGCCAATTTGTGTCTATTAACACTGTACTGGAAGAGTTCCTCAATCACAGCAATTCCATCTAAAGAAGTTAAATTGCTTCCATAAAGTGAATTGTTTGTTATTTCCTCTTCTAAGGTTACAATCAAGCGAATCTAAGAATTGTAACCATGTTTCTAGCTTCTTCCATTCAAGTTATTTCTATTTCATTCATTTGAATACATTTGAATGAATCTGCTGTGTTGAGGTAAACATTAAGTAGAAAGCTGTTTGGATTACCGGGTTAGGGAACAGTTTCTCCATTTCCCTCAGAAAACATGGCATCAGAAGAGAGAAACACGATTTTGACTGTCATTTCTGGCAGCCAGAGGACAGACTTGTTAAAGAAAGGGTTGGATTTATCAGCTTTCTGTTGTGTTTTTAGACGTCACCCTTGAATGAGTGGAAACCCTGAAAAGTGGAGATGAAAAATGATGTAATGTTCTTTGCCTCGCTGCCAAGTCAAAGGGAGATCTCTCTCTCTCTCTCTCACACACACACACACACACACATACATATGTATCATTTCCCATATCCATACCTGTAAACACTACCCACTTGGGACTGCTGTCCTTCTCAGAAACCGAACTAAACATTTTTAATTCATTAACTCTCCAATTTCCCTGTTCTTCATTCTCTTTCCAGGCGGTGGGACCATGTCCTCTTCACACAGCCAGGACATCTCTGACTACCATGTCAGTGGTAAGAGACAAAGTAACTGAGAGGGATTTATGTACTTACTGATGTATTGGGCTTCTCATGGATGATTTGTGTGTGTGTGTGTGTGTGCATATGTGTGTGTGTGTGTGTCAGTGATCCGCAATCCTCCTGCCTGGGAGGTTGGTGTCTACCTGTTGGGGTTTTTGGTTCTGCTTGGCATTGTAGGAGTAAATCTGTGGAAGCTTTGGAGGTCTGGCTCTTTCCCTGCTCCCTCACCATACCCCAACTTCAATTACCGCTACCTGCAGGAGAAATATGGCACCTCTTATTCTGAAGTCAGACAGAAGGTAATAGGCTTCATTCGTTTGATGTGTGTAATGATTCAGCCTGTAAAAACCTGCCATGGACCTCCCTTGTTTGTAAATATATACTCTGTTTTGTAGTGCGTTGCAGCTTCCAACCACCGACGAGCATCCTCTGCGAGCCGTAAGCCTAGCCTGCAGCTGGCTGACACACCTGACGGCTTTCGCGAACTCGGGCCTCTGGAGCTGATGAGCCGGGAGCTGGAGATGAAGCGCTCCGCGTCGGTGGACTCGCTGTGCTCCATTTCATCCATTGCCCAAACGTTCGGCCATGATGTCACCGTGGGCCAACTGGAGGTGACGCTGGAGCTCGAAGCACGAGCCTCGCTGTTACATGTCACCCTGCATCAGGCCAAGGACCTGATGGAGAAAGAGGAGGAGAATTTTCCAGGTTGCTACGTCACAGTTACACTGCTACCTGACGAGATCAATGTGGGCGTCACACGGGTGAGGAACTGGGTGGAGAAACTGAAACTTTATTAACCCCCTTATGCCTTAAGCAGCACTGCAACATATGCTTTTCTTGATACAACCAACACACAACCTATAGGAACCTCAAAAACAGGCAGATTATCCTGCTGATCATCAGTCAATTGTGTCTCCCTAGGTGCATCAGTAACGGTATTAGTGCCGTAAAATTCGGATTACGATGACGTCTAAATGACCTCATTCAGCCAGTAGTGTCAGAGAGAGAAAGAAGGAAAGAATAAACGAAAGACAGAAAGAGAAATAGTGCTGACATCAGCACAGATACTCAGCATGGTTCCAAAGCAAAATGGCTGTTATGCTCTTTTTCTTTGCACATAAATATGGATGAGAACATGTCACAGTGTGCTGGAAAACTCAGAACTGATTTTCTGGGGTTCTGGTTTTCTACTGGATGCTGATGAAAGTTCGATGCAAGCTCGATTTCACAAAAAGGCATTGTGAAAAAGCTGATTTCTGTTCAATAAGCATTTTTTTATATTGAAAAAAAAATGCACTGATTTTCTAGGCTTCCATTTTTGGGACACGCCCTCAGTTGTGTCCTGTCTCAATCTCAGACAGTTTGGATAAAAACTTCAGTTTAATGAGCTAAAGCTGATTTCTGTTTGATAATCTGGTCATGTATTTTTTTTTTTTTAATTTTAACTATCAATTTATTCAATTTAATCACCTGTGCATGAAAATAATAGTTTTACACTTCCACCTTCTTATTCTTAATGTCACGGGTCCTGACTGCATCTATCAGCCGAGCAGGAGGTTAGTGTTTCAGGCATAATGTTTATTGGTGATGTGGAAAAAGGTGTCTGACTTCAGCCTCTCTCAGCATTGATGTTGTTCCAAAAAGCTGAGAGCAGCGCTGATGCCTTTTCTCTTGCTGACACACAACACATTCTGTTTAGTTTGCTTTCAGTCGTACTAAATTCTTGGGGTTTGAAAAGGTGCCGAGGCATATTGTGCCAAAGGTGTCTCTGTTAACACAGTTTCTAAAACATGGCAAAAAATGGCATCATAGCACGTTGAAATCTCTTGAATAAAGTCACATTTAGCTAGAATTTCCTTTTAGGAGCTTACACTAATCTGAATATAAGATTAAACATATTTATAGCCTTTCTTTCTTTCTTTCTTTCTTTCTTTATTTTATATTTAAATTTTATGATTTTTATTTATTTATTTATTTTTACTAATTTTAAGCTTGTTCTAATGGCAGATTATTTTCACCATTTATTTTTTATGACTAAACAAAATTATCTGTCAATGAAACAATGAAAATGAGCTTGAAATGAGTAAAAATGTCGACAAATAAAATTATTAAAATTATATTTGGTTTATTGCAATCTTATAACAGGAAATTCTAGACACATTAGACTATATTCAAGATGTTTCGTCAGGACGTGCTGTCATTTTCTGCAGGGTATATAAATGATGTGTACATTTTCAAGAAAACACTTGACATCACTGCAATCTTAGTGAGTAAAACAAAAACTGTGTATGGAGCTTTAATGATTTTATTTATTTATTTATTTGAGCTACATTGTCTGCTGAAATAAGCATGGAATTGGTAAAAGAAAAAAAACAAAGAAGAAATACAATAGAAATACAAAAAATATATATGATTTATGGCAGTAGAAATATGATCTTCAGTGAATAACAAGCAGTGGTCTTTATGGCATTTAATACATCAGAAATTAGGCAGTCATACAATATAACAACACATTCCTGCTTACCTCCACAAAATTATGAGAAGGAAATACTTTAGATGAAGTTAAATTTCATTCTCTCATTTTTACAAATTTATTTTCTCTGATTATTTATGTAGAACTTCATCACAACTAAACAGCGTGTGCTCTCCTGCAGATTCAGAGCAACGCCTTCACCGTGTTGTTTGATGAGCGTTTTTCTATTCCACTGGACGCAGTGGCTGTGGAGGAGTACAGCCTGCGCTTCTCAGCATTCGGAGTGGACTTGGACGAAAGGAACATCAGTGCAGGGCAGGCGGAACTCAAAATGTCTGATCTCGACTTGTCCATAAGGCCTTTCAATGCTTGGCTATACCTCCAGGACATTAATAAGGTGTTGATGCACATGAGACCAACAAACCCTCATCAACATACTCCATCCCACAGTGATGTTTTTAGAAGAGCTATAAGCTTTAGGAATTACGTCTGATGCTGCTGATCAGCTGGAACAGCAGAAATTGAAAGATTATAATAAGATAATAATAAGATTATAATTAACCAAATACAGGATTATTAAACCTATTTAACATGACATTTTGTTTGCATTTCAAGGTTTATTTTGTTGTTGTTGTTGTTCTATTGGCAGATAATTTTGCACCTAGTAATAAATATTAAATATTCACAAAATTATCTGCTAATAAAACAAGAACCTTTCTATTCCATCACACTACAGTTTATTTATTATTATTATTATTATTATTATTATTATTATTATTATTATTATTATTTAACTAATTAATTTATGTATCTATTTGCGTTTATTATTTCCTTAGCATGGAGTAGTACTGTTATTCATTCACTGCTTCCAATGATGATTATTATAAAAATGCAAGAAAAGTAAATTAAGAAACAAATGAGAAATAATAATAATTCTCACTAAAGATATGCTTCCAGTCTAATTTTAGTAAGAGTTAATAACCAGATTTATGACTGATATCTAACAGAGGGCAGAAAAATAATATTTTGGTTCTACTGCAATCAAACGTCAGAGCCATATTTCAGCCGGTTGCTTTACTGTATGAGTGTACACTGTGGCGTTGGTTAAAATCCAACTATGGCAGGAAGTTAGAACTGCCAGAAACATTTCTATATTATATTTAATAAACTTGGGAATAAAAACACAAACACAAAAATTAATACTCATACTTCACGAGCTGAGCGGTTAGTGTAAAATGAGTGTAAAGTGTGTAGTGTTGCGGCTTGTATAAATTGGATTTAATATTCAAACACAATGTCCATGTCCGTAGTTGACTTTTAATGGAGTGATTTTTATCATATCATGTCTTGCAAGATTTTCAAATATCTCCAGAGCTTCTAGAGCAAATAATCATTTACTATTTTGTATATAATGCTCACCTGGTAAACTGGGAACTCGAACGCTCCGCCACGCCCACACAGCATCTCCAGAATAATGTTTCTGTGTTGTTTTTGTTGTTGTTGTAATTTGGTTGTGTCTTGGTTCTACAGGCCGTGGATGCTGTTGGAGAGATTCTGCTCTCCCTCAGTTACCTTCCCACCGCAGAGCGCCTCACAGTGGTGGTGGCTAAAGCGAAGAACCTGGTCTGGACTAACGGCAAAACCACAGCAGGTCAGCATGGTTTTTACTCCAACTTTCTTGTCTGTATTTCTTCCTTTCCTGTTTTTCTAACTTAATGCGGATTCGAACAGATCCGTTTGTGAAGGTGTACCTCCTCCAAGATGGAAGGAAGATCAGTAAGAAGAAAACCTCCATAAAGAGAGATGATACTAACCCCATCTTCAATGAGGCTATGATCTTCTCTGTGCCTGCCGTCGTGCTTCAGGTAAGAGATAACACATAGGACGGATTATTAATACATTCTTAATTAATTAATACGTTGGATGCAGAGATTTTTGTCATGGGAGAGGGGCTGAGACAGACACAATTTATTAAAGATATGGCACAGGGCACACCTCACCCCTAAAGTGTGTATTTTGAACATTTATCCAGAAGACTTTGAAATTTCACAAAATTTACGTCCGTTGCTCAAATGATGTATTGCCTGTTCATGGAAGAAACAAAAAATTGGTGGAGTTTCACTTAACTTACTAATTAATAGGGATAAAACAGAGATAAAATAGTAACTTTAATTTAAATTTTATAATTTTGTGTCCTTCTCTGTTTCTGTACTTCTGTAAAGCTGCTTGGAGACAATGTCCATTGTTAAAAGGGCTATACAAATAAATTGAATTGAATTATTTATTTATCTATTCTACTATTGTTAGCATTGAGGATAATGGTGGAGAAAAACAAGGGTAATGATAAATATAAGGTTACTTAATTGTATTTCCATAGTCGATGTTTGTAAGGATATGTTTTTATATCTTTTTTGTACAAAACAAACAAACAAACAAAAACAAAAAACACTGGCACAGGATCCAAAGTGATTAAGGTCAAAAACAACAGACGCAGGTCAGGAGATCAACAGACTGTTAGGAGTAAGGCTGACAAAACCAGGTCAAGAAAACCAGAAGCATTATATAAAAAAAGAGACAATCAACGAATAAAGGCTCAGTAACAACACACTGACTGTATACTTCATGTATTTGAGAAACAAAGAACAAATATCATCCCTCCTGCTAAACAGGCAACATTTCCATCTTTATTAGATTTAATTCAATTCAATTTTATTTGTATAGCGCTTTTAACAATGGACATTGTCTCAAAGCAGCTTCACAGAACATATGAAATATGGAACAGAAAGTTCAATATTAATATTAAACAAAAGTTCGAGATTAATATCAGACTTATATTTAAATTTATTGAAAATGATTTATGTATTAATCCCTAACAAACCTGAGATAACTGTCGAGAGGATAAACTCCCTGAGATGATATGAGGAAGAAACCTTGAGAGGAACCAGACTCAAAAGAGAACCTCATCCTCATTTGGGTGACACCAGAGAGTGTGATTATAAATGATTAAAAACACCGGAGAGTGTGATTATAAATCATTAAAAACACCAGAGAGTGTGATTATAAATCATTAAAAACACCAGAGAGTGTGATTATAAATCATTATAAACACTGAGAGTGTGATTATTAATAATGTCCTTTCTACAGTCATATACAGTCAGTTGTGTAACCAGGAGCTCCTAAGCAACTCTTAAATTAGCTCAACATCTGAATTTATTATAGATTCAACACCAACTCCTCCATGCCCAAGCTTTCAAATACTCAATGATGGAGATACAGCATGATGACACATAGATGAATGTTATTAGTTGATATCAAAATTATTGACATTTTACTTCCATCCATGTTTAAGATTTGTACACCATGTAGCACTTCATGTCAGATATCGCACTGTCGTATGTTTCAACTTTGACAGAGATGAAACCCTGCATTACAATCTGTGTACTTTCTTTATAAAGACATACAGCTTTGATTAACAACTGTTTATCGAACGCCACTATTCTGCAGCTTGTATTGGTATTGTTTTATGATATGTACATTATTACTATCTTTATTGGGGTATTTTGTCTTTTAATGTTTGTGTAATGCCTGTGTTATGTACAGGACCTCTCTCTAAGAGTCACAGTGGCTGAAAACACAGAAGACGGGCGTGGTGAAAACGTAGGTCATGTGATCATCGGGCCAGAGGCAAGCGGCATGGGCATCACTCACTGGAACCAAATGCTGGCGACTCTGCGCAAACCCGTCTCCATGTGGCACCCGCTGCGGAGGACCTAATCTGATTCCTGCCCTCCTGATCCCACCTGCATGGTGCCTACTGTCTCCGTGACCCAATCATCAAGACTTCATCAAGAGGTCATCGTTATTCAGGAAAAAAACAGTATCTTCTTAAAGCAGTTGCACAGCCAGAGCCACGGAGCAGATTGTAAAAGGAAAGACTCTGAGAGAGACTCTGCCTGTCTCTGCTTTAATTCCCAGGTCCTTTTATCCAGGTTAAATCTGTCTTCATTTGTAGCAGTTATAACAGGGTGGCTGACCCCATTGAGGGCCAGTCAACACTGAGTTGTAGTCATTTGTTCAGTTGTGGAGTAAGGAGTAAGTGCAGCCACATTCTAATACCTACAAATTATTATTATTATTATTATTATTATTATTATTATTATTATTATTATTATTATTATTTCTGTGTTCTGTGTGGTTTTATATTTTTATGCTCAGTAAAAAGCAATAGAACACATCTGTATGTATGATGGAGAGAACTTTAACCACTTCTTTGTGAGAGTGCAGTAGTTCAAAGAGTGTACAAATTCATTCTTGTTAAATTCACATTCCCGTCCCGTCCATCGGAGCCTTTCTGCTCGTAAGAGAGACAAGCTCTGTGTTGTATCACGGTGAAAGTGAACGCATTAAACATGAATTATATATTTGATATTATATTTTAGTTCACACCTTCGTCCCTGGGTTTGCCTGCATTTTGGAAATTTATTCTGGGCGTTGTTAATCACCTGTTGGAAGTGTTTGTTGAGTTTCTGCAGTTTTGATTTGTTGATTTTTATGCATTCTGTCTAGAGAGATTTGTTTAAAAAAAAAAAAAAGAAAAAGAAAAAAAAAAAAAGAAGAAAAAGACATCCTGCCTCCAACTGTTACTGACTACTGACTACTACGAGGAGTTTGGCAATAAAATTTCTTTCATTCAGCAGAAATCCATTCAACATTCACATTCAGATAAAGGCAAAAATCTTACTACATGTTCCTCACATCCAGGCAAGAGTCTGTTCAAAGACATGTCTAGAAATAGTATACAACTAACCAGGTTCAAGTTTTTATTAATGTAGCCTAGATGATTAGCGTTATCTCAGTGCAGTGTTTGAGGTTTCATGACTAACTCTGTTGTACACAGCACTCAGTTTCATCCTGTGCCAAATCAACCACTAGAGAAGCAATATTTTATTTAGGCTTGAGTCTATATTCTGTTTGTGAACAATGAAATTTAAAAAAAAAAAAAAGAAGTCATTTTGCAGTGCATGGAAGTGTAATAGATATGGTATATTGATGTTAAAATATAACTCTTTAAATAAAGAAATGTCTCGAATTGTTTCCTTGTCTTTTCAAAATAATATTAAAGTTCAGAAATTTGATCATTATTTCTTTTTTATTACCAAAGAAAAATAATTTTTAAAAAATCTACATGCATTTGTGCCTGCAGCAAACTTTGATATTATTCCCCCCCAAAAAATGTTTAAAACCTCCAGATATAAAATATATTTAAAGATATACAAAAGGAATTCTCATATGTTAATCACTTATATTTTAATGTACCCCATGAAGTCCATTTAAACTCGAAAATAAACGTCCTCAAATTTGTGCATTATTTTAATAATGAAGTGTTTCACTTTCTATTTTAAATATATTTTTGCCTTTAAATATTGTAATATTGATAATGTAATAATAATTAATAATGTAATCATTCTTTTATGAAGCATCTTGTCATCAGTTCAACAACAGACAGCAGGTAAGTGATCCAGCCTTATAATGTGTGTGTGTGTGTGTGTGTGTGTGTATGTGCTGGTAAGAATCATACATCAACCATACGTATATTTCACAGCATCTATACCATGTGCTCCGCCCAACGACTGCATATAAATACATCCAAAATGTCTCCCTCTAGTGGCTGGCTGCGGTACTCTTAAACCCCGCCTATTCCCATGTTAGTAAACGGAAATGTTTACGTTACAGCTTCTCAAAATAATCTTCTGTAATTTTTAAAAGTTGTCCTTTTCTATCTCCCTTCATATTATACACGTTTCATCATTATTTGTGATAAAAAAAAAGAAAGGTTGTGATTGATGAGGTGCCCATGACAGTTGAGGTTAATGAACATGAACTCATGAACATAAAGCTCTTGATGGTTCTGTAGCAAAGCCTTGTCTTGTTGTAACCCTCTCTCAGCTCATTATATTACTATTATAACTAGAAAACCAACCTGAGTGAATGAAGTGACAACACAAGCAAAATTTCTTAACAATTTAATAATTTAGACTTTTTGTTAACACTTAAAGCTAGTTTGGTAAGGTTCGGTTTGTTTTTCTTTTAAATATTGATTGGTTGCTGTATGGCATTAAAGCTGGAAAAAGACCTGATTTATTTTATTATATTTTATTTATATATTCTCTGGACACTTTAATTTTCCCTTTTTAATTTCAATTCACTTTCATGGATAAATAATAGATGATCAGGCCAGGGTAGCACAGGTTCCTGTAGTAGAAGCTGGCCACACTACATAGTTATGTGGACACTCTGGCATGGACACCACGAGCGTCTCTGCTTCTCTGTCCTCACCCAGAGGAACGTTTAGTGGAGTTGTGGAGCTGTGCATGTTACTCAGTGCATGTTACTCAGTATCACTGTGCTGTTTGAAAACCTTCAAGCTTCAGATTCATCTTTGGTTTGGTTTGGGTTTTTATGGTTATGGGACCTAATTTATACACCAACCACACTGTTTCAAGTAAATCAGCTGCTGGTTATTTTCAGGTTAATGACCTATTTTTTTTTTTTTTCCTACTTTGACATGTACCATGTTTCTGCAACACATCTTTTATTTCTTATTATATTAAGTGATTATAGATAGCATTCTACTGTAATTATATTAATGATGCGTAAATTATAGGTTTTAATTAATTAATTAATTTATTTGTTTAATTAATGTCTGTTGTGGAAAGCAAATGATGAATGATTTAGTTCAGTTACAGAAGACACACAATTCAGACATTCAGCAAAACCACAAAGAACAGCTTTCAAATCTTTTGTCCAGTTTAAATAAAAAAAACATAGAATACTTAAAATCTTAAATATAATGATATTTTTATTATTATATATATTTTTATTTTGTAGCTGTTACATTTTCTAACCTTAGTTCTGAAACTTTAAAATGATTGTTGTTCAGAGGTGAATTTAATTTCCATTTAAATTTTATGCAAAATGTTTGGTTCAGCAAAGTAGGGAAAGTGTTTCCTGATAAATGATTGGCTTGTTTGTGTAAGGAAGTAAAAAGGAAGTTGGTAAGAAAATAGTCAGTTCTCGTAGTCAGCGTGTTGGATTCAGCAGAAATGGGCTGGCATGAAGACCTAAGGGCTGGTCAGATCTGATCAAATCGTTATAACCAGACACCAGGATTGAAGCATCTCTTTCCTGTCTGGTCCAAATTGAATAAAAGGCTACTGTGGCATAAGACAGAAAATTTTAATGAAGGTTTCAAACCTTGTCTACTTGTTGAAATTGACAATAACAGGTATGTAAGGATTGCAAGAGAACCTTGGAACATCAAGAAGGTCACATGGTCTGATCTTTTACGTTTTTCAATTTTCAGTCTCCTCATGAGTATAAGCATCAGAAGGTCACAGATAACGAGTGTAGGTTATGGGTGAGCTAAACGTTTGCTAGCAGCTAGCCTGATTCCAAACACTAGACATTTTACTAAGCTGTGCTTTGTAGAAGATGCATGTTGATGGTGCAACCCCCACCACCATGGGGAAGAGCAAAGCTCAGACTAAGACATGCAAGTCTAGGAACATGATTTCGACTATGAACAATCATGTTGTGTGCTTTTTTATTACAGGGGTAGCCCTAAATTATCCCAAAGCTTTAGCCAAGCTTCAGAACATCTCTTGATGTTCTATGCTACAACACCTTGAATGGATCACATGGAAAAGTGATTTTGTGGGGATGGGATTAGTGGAGGTTGTAGTCTAGAACCTTCTGCATGTGCTAAATATTCATTTGTCCACTTATTTTTGTTATCTCTTTCCATTCCCTCTCTTTATACACTCACAGAAGCTTGAAATCTTTATTTAAGTCAGCATTAAATTAGGTGAGAACAAAACATGATAGTCCACATACTAGTTGAATAGGCGATCGGAAAAACTTAGTGAAGTTGCATATTCAATATAAACATCCCTAACTTTTCATTATTATAGTATAGTATAATGATAATTAGATGTATGCTAACTATAACAGTTAACTTTTAAGTATTCTGTGCCTCAGAGTTATTTTGAAGAACAGTACATACACTGGAAAGCTGTTTTTGGTATTTTGCTAAATGTCTACACAGAACAAATCTTAAAGTGTTTTCTGCAATCAAGTGGCATCCCGTCCTCCCAGCATTCCCAGGATTAACTCCCTGCAAGCTCAATCTAGTCAAATCTGAGCTGGTATGAAACTTTCACAGGAAAGGAAAAAAGAGCTAAAGATGATCTCTAACCTGTTCTACAGTTAGAGTATGTAAATAAGGACTTGACCTCTGAAAGAAACGGTTGAATCTGAAGCCTGGAGGTTTTCAGACAGCAAAGTGAAGTGTAATACTTGTGCTTCAGTGAGAATTCTTTGTATTTGGAAATATTGATTTATTATTATTAACATTATTATTATTATTATTATTATTATTATTATTATTGTGTATTTTTTTTATCAGTATTAAAAGTCCTAACTATTTGAATATTTGCTATAAATGTAGTATCCTTTTGTGGTTGTGAAATATCTTTTTTTTAATTGTCTTTGTGTCTGTTTCAGTCCAAATACTGGAAGATTACAGCGAAAACATATGGCTCCAAGGCGTGTTCTATCAATTACATTGTGCTTGCGCTTATCATCATTTCCTTTATAATGTTCATAATGTTGATGGTAGTGATTTTTGCAGTGTTGTAGTAATATGTATGTAGTTTCCAGACATAATTAAACCCCAGTCTCCTATGTCAAATTTTAGAGTAAATGTGCTATTTAAAAAGTAGGAAAAATGTTACACAGCAAACAATATCAGTTTTCAGAAGAATAATGTGCTGTTTATGTCCATCTAAAAGTCATAAAATACTTGTGCAATGAGTAATAAAGGATTCTTACTGACTAAGGTATTGACTTAAAGTTGTTCATTTAATTGCATTAAGTGTAATGTAACACCAAGAAGAGAGAAACGCTGGATAGTTGCAGCACAGGGTCTACTGATCAGTAATCCGGCAGCTTAAGCACTGAATTATCCCCATCCACAATTCATGGCTTCTCCTGGTGCAGTGCCACAGGATAATATTTGTAAAGCAATAACATTTAAGAATTCACTTCTACAATAAGTTAAAAACTTTTTTTTCTGGATCTATAAAAGCTATTCTAGAGCTATGTAACATCCAGGAGGTTTCTAAGACAATGTTTCCTGGACAGCTGGTGGTTTCCTTCATGGTGTCTTTCCATAAACACCATTCTTGTTCATTGTTTTTCTGTTAGTGGACACATGAAGAAAGATTTTTGAGATTTGTAGATTTTCTGCAGGTCTTTTGCGGATATTCTTGAGTCCTTTTTTTCTCCTGATTTTCCTCCAGTTGTAGACAATGTGACTTATTGTAAATTGAACAGCCAGGTCTTTAGAAATGCCGTGAAATTCTTTTTCAAGTTTATGAATCTGTATAATGCATCTTATAAGGTACTGTAAGATCAAGGCATGGTTCACAATAATGAATTATTTTCAGATTTTGAACAGATTTGTAAGTAAACAACCTTAGGTTCAGATGCCTAAAAGCCAAAAGCAGCGGGCTAAGGAACAGTTTTTATCCCACAGTGGTTACCTTAGTGAACTCAGCTTCACTAACCTCCTTACATGGACAGTAACTTCCCCCCACACACTGATAAACCCGGCAGTGTCTCTGTAAATACTCTCTGTACATTCGTTTGTATAGTCTGCACATAGATATGTATATTCATATAGGTATATAGGTGTGTGTGTGTATGTATACTCCCTGCATATCCATCCAGCTGTAAAGTTATGTAAAGTTAGCTTTTATTTATATACATATCTGTATATATGTTCATATTGCACTGCTAACTTGCACTTCTGGTTAGATGCTAACTGCATTTCGTTGCCTTGTAACTATGTGCAATGACAATAAAGTTGAATCTAATCTAATCTAAACTTCCTATCAACCTCCTGAATGCAAATACCAGACTAGTTTTTGGAGGTTTTAGTGCAGAGGTTTGCTTACTTTTCCAGCTTGCACTGTGAAGGATTACTCAATAACCCTCGATAAAGACCTGATAACTCCTACTGTATGTGCATAATTCGCTTATTGAAATTGCCCCTTGTCTCTGACTGTTACTAGATGAAGATCAAACCACAATTTGAGAGCAATCAATGCAAAATCCCTGGTAATTTAACAGGTTTTACAAAGCTGGGTTTCTCATTCAACCACAAAAGCATTAAGTGAGGAACTGGAGATCTTCCACATCATCACTGGCAAACCATGTCTTCATGGAGCATGCTTTGTGCACAGGAGCATCGTCATGCTAGAGCAGGTTTGTGTTCAAGTGAAGGGAAATTGTAAGGCTACAACATACAAAGACATTATGTATAATTCTCATCTTTCGCTGTCCAGATTTGTGTCGCGTTTTTCTGACATTTGGAATGTTTACTTAAGTGGGCCGATAGTTCACGCATGCGCAATGCTGATCTGCGTACCTTGACCCGTGAGCCTCTTTTTACCGCGCATGCGCACTCATCCTCGCACGCAGTGACACGAGATTGCCACTGTTAAAATTTGCTATAGTGATACGCGTAAAATTTGCCTATTCCAAAATTTACAAAATTAGGAAAACCTGCCTTTGATTTAAACGTACCAGAGTTCTTTTTCATTGTAAATAACAAAGCCCGGTCATGACCACTTTCAGTGACCAATCAGAATAAGAGACTGAATCAGGGGCGGGGCTTACTGAACTTACAAAAACAGTGGCAGACAACTTGCAGGTCAGGAGCCTTATCACGATTCTTGTTGGATTTGGCGTTTCTTTGAGTTATAAGAAGGATGGCGGAAAACAGAGAAAAGGCTACGGATCAAATGAAAATATGGAAAGAAGGCAGAGGATCTCAGGTTTGTTTTTTAAAATGTAATGCTTCTGTGAGCACCGTGCTAGCTGTGCAACGAGTAACGAATAATCGAGGCAAAGGTCACACAATACACGTTACTGCTGCTGTGAATGTTTATTTATTGTATTTACATTATTTATTTAATAACAACTAAGAGCTGAAGTTACACGCCGGTAGACATTGTACACAAAGCGATCAAATTGGTGCATTCGATTAGCTCGTGGTAGTTAGCCTTTATGTCTGTTCAATAATAAATGTTATGTCTGTAATCTTGTATATCTGGATTGCAAATCGCACAGATCACGTACAAGAAAAGCCAGTTAGATTTCAGACCTGCGCTCTAGACTTGTAGCAATAACGAGTCTAAAGTATTAAAAGCTGTTTTTCTTCGGACTAGCCTGTTTAAATCCTCTAACGAGATTGGTTGCTTTTATCAGCGGGCCAGCCAATCAGAGAGCCTGGCTTACAGTTCACAAGCGGTCGCAGTGCTTCTTTACGTGTGTTGGTTTTTAACGGGGTGGTTAAACTGTGCGGTTATGTAATCATGGCCGATGGACCAAGGTCTGTCCGGGAATAAAGTCCTTCATTTACAGCATAATAATGCTTAATCGTGTTTAATGTAGACTAGATGATAATTCTGTTTGATTAACATTATGTTCCAACTGATGTTGACACTGTTATCAAAGTTAACCATGACCCATAGAAAACTGTTGATAACTAATTGATTACATTTAAAGCCAGAGTGTTTTCCTTTTATTCATGCAAATAACCAAACCTTCAGACCAACAATATTTGTGTTTAGCGGATACAAGTGCATTATATAGTCTCCATCAAAAACATATCGAGTGTGTACTCACCTGAAGGCAGATGGTCACTCGGTATTGACAATTTGATGTTGGTCTTCCTTTTGGGTTTAGATGATTTCTGCTGGGAATATGGTACAAAGCAAGGTGTGCCTTTAAGACGGTTTTGGTTGGTGTTTGAAGAAACACGGCGATGTAGTGAATCTTGTAGGAGAACGTAATCTTATGTATAGATGCTAGTGTATCAATTTCCTTACATTGACCTTACCTGTGTATCCATTCCTGTCTCAGAGACCCGATGTGTTGACCACGGGAGCAGGTATTCCCATTGGTGATAAGCTGAACCTTCAGACGGCTGGACCCCGAGGCCCACTGCTGGTGCAGGATGTTGTCTTCACGGATGAGATGGCCCACTTTGACCGCGAGCGAATCCCTGAGCGAGTGGTGCATGCGAAAGGAGCAGGTCTGTGCTCACAAATGCTCAAATACAAGTCGGCCATCTAGTCCATTGTGGTAGTGTATGTGTGTTTAAAGATTTACCGTCTTCAGGGTTGTTCTCTGAAGAGATCACTGAATTTCATTAAGAGACCCAGGCTTTAATCTATATAGTGATTCTGTATAATACTGTTCCAACTGACTGGGCTGGGGCATTGTTTAATTTTCAACAAATGTTCTTGTGAAAAATAACATCCGTTTAGGAAAATATGATGTAGTGTTTGTTGGTAATACTTGGTCAATAAAATACTTTTGCTGTTTTCAACTTGATTGTTTTAAATGGAAGGATGATTCCATCTTACTGTGTGAAATGTAGTTAAACTAGTTGATTCACTGCCATGTCTCTGCTGGTAAAGTGCAGTGCAGTTTGTTGGGAAATATGTACAGAGAAAACTTTTTGAAAATTCACTCCTGACTAAAGCACTTTTCCTTCGTTGTGAAAGTGTCCAAAGTCTATTTGGATGGCAGTAGGTGGGAGTTAATCCAGACCTATTGAATTAGTCCTCACTCAAGCCCTCTAATCTTGGTTTGTAGAAATTAGAGAGATTACATTAAGCAGTGGCTGATCAGAGAAATGTGGAACTTTTTTTTCCTTTTCTGATTGAAACGATGGAGCAGCAGTTTGATACTATTCCTTCTCCGCAGGTGCATTAGGTTATTTCGAGGTGACTCATGACATTTCACACTACTGCAAAGCCAAGGTGTTCGAGTATGTGGGCAAGACTACTCCCCTCGCTGTGAGATTCTCTACTGTGGGTAAGACACGCTTTCTATCTCCTCTCTATATAACTACCATTTATATAATATCATAAATCTTTAATATCTTGTGCTTATTTGTTATTATACACTTTAGGAGACTGTTCATGGTGCAAATACAGACTGGAACAATATTCCAAACCTAGTCAATGTCATAATGCATCCCTTGCACTTTTTGCTTTTGAAGGAAACGACTCATGCATGAGTTCTGTTTTAAACTTCTGAGTATTTTTGGGTGAATGCAGCAACAATGATGATCAGTAATTATAGTGAAGTTGACCATACTGTAAACAAGTGTTTCCCTAAAAATATCTAGGGAAAATAGCTAAAATTATTAAAATATAATAAAATAAAATAATTCTTGATTGTTTTTTGTTTTTTAATGCAGAGTGCCAATAGTTATAATAGCAGTATATAGTTGTGTGAGAACTGGCAAGTGGGGGTGTGCTTTGACTCTTCTCTCTCTTATCTTACTGCACATGTTTGGTTCAAGTCAGATTAAGTAGTTATATTGGCAATAACACAGTTACCCGTTTCTGTTTATGCAACCGGACCCACCTCCCAGCCTCAACCTTTTACCCATGAACTCCATCTTTGGGTCAAAACAAATCCACTTCAGTGTAGTGCTCTCGGCATGCACCATGGTGGATGAGTTTGTTATAGTGCCAGGAGCAGCAGTATTATTTCTCTCGCCATTCTGTTTCTTCAAACCCTGTCTGTATTTCTAGCCGGTGAGTCTGGTTCAGCTGATACAGTCCGGGACCCTCGAGGATTTGCAGTGAAGTTCTACACCGATGAGGGCAACTGGGACTTGACAGGCAATAACACACCCATCTTCTTCATCAGGGATGCACTTCTGGTGAGAGAGAGACAGGCAGATATTCTGATTTCTTGCACTAGAATGTTTTATGTATGCTTATTGAGTGTTTGTGTTTTTGCACATGCCTAGTTTCCGTCCTTCATCCACTCTCAGAAGCGAAATCCGCAGACTCACCTGAAGGACCCTGACATGGTGTGGGACTTTTGGAGTCTGCGTCCGGAGTCACTGCATCAGGTTTGTTTCCTCTTCTAGAAGATGTTCCACTAGATTTGGTGTGGATTTGTGATCGTTCAGCTACAAGAGCATTAGTGAGATCAGACACTGTTGTAAGAGTGAGGAGGTCTGGGGTTCAGTCTGTGTTCCAGTTCATCCCAAAGGTGTTCAGTGGGGTTGAGTCAGAGTCAACAGAGTTTTATAGTTTTATGTTCTATCAGAGACTGAGAGTTCTTAGTCTGTGACTCAGTGAACCAGTATCAAGATATTATTGAAAGAGACCTCAAAGCAATTCTGTAACAGTGTCTGCCATATGCCCTAAACATATATGTAAAGAAATTAATCTTGGTTTCTTCATATGACAGACCATGGCCCGGGACATGCTTAGAGCTTTCCAAAAAGCACACAAGCAATCATTGTGTGTTTTTTATGGCTGTCTATGGTCTTATGGGTTTTGTGGCTGTCTATGGAGCTATGGACAACAATCATTTTGCATTTTTGCCCTTTTTGTTGTCAAATCTGTTCTTAAAACATCATCTTTTAAAAAACATCTTTTGCATAGTTTTTCATTACGATGTTCTTTTGCATAATAATATAATTGTAATATTACAAGTTAAGGGAAAAATGGTCCAAGGGTCTGCATATTCTCACTCTAAATTCAGAGTATGTCCAACTAATCCACACCTCAGTTGTTTCCGTCGTGTGATTATTTTTTCTCGTCTTTCTCTGTTCTTGCAGGTGTCCTTCCTCTTCAGCGATCGTGGATTGCCTGATGGACATCGCCATATGAATGGCTATGGATCCCACACCTTTAAGCTGATAAACTCTCAAGGCAACCCTGTCTACTGCAAATTCCACTACAAGGTGTGGTTGCTTTTGAGTTTGTTTGTCTGTGTCTTTAGTCCTATGTGTATGTTGGTGTGTGACACTGCCTCTTCCTGACAGACCGATCAGGGCATTAAGAATCTGACTGTAGAGGAGGCAGACCATTTAGCCGCTACTGATCCTGACTATGCCATCCGTGACCTGTACAACGCCATCGCCAATGGCAACTTTCCCTCCTGGACCTTCTACATCCAGGTCATGACCTTTGAGCAGGCGGAGAAGTACCTATGGAACCCATTTGATCTAACCAAGGTGCCCCAACCTTCTTTTCAGTAGCCATGCTATATGTATGTATATGGCTGTGATATTATTCCATGAAGGACCATGAGATGATATATTTCTCATGAATACACAATAATATTAATGGTAATTTCTATTACTACTACTACTACTACTACTAATAATAATTAATAATAATAATAATAATAATAATAATAATAATGATAATAATGATAATGATAATGATGATGAGCTTTTTTCCTTTGACTCTCAGGTTTGGTCCCATAAAGACTACCCCCTGATTCCAGTTGGACGCATTGTGTTGAATAAAAACCCTGTTAATTATTTCGCTGAGGTGGAGCAACTGGCATTTGACCCCAGTAACATGCCACCAGGTATTGAGCCAAGTCCGGACAAGATGCTACAGGTACAGCCACAGACACTCATATTACTCATTTATTTATTAATTGATTTATCTATTTATTTATTTATTGAACATATTGAATTATTTTTTATTGAATAATTTATTTGAATCATATACTGTTTCTGTGCATTTAACCCTTGCATGCATAAATAGTTTATATACATTTTTTTTTAAATTAAATGACTATGTAAATATTTTACTATGAGTAAAAAAAAAAAGAAATAAATAGCTTCCACGCTATGTGTAGATTTCTCATTCATCTGATGACCATGTTACCTTTTAACAGTCGGTTTGTTTTAACTCTGCTAATTATATATATCAGCTGGAGCAAGCTGAACCACTGTGGGGTTTTTGTTGCTGTCTATGGAGCTAAAGACAACAATCATTTCGCATTTTTGGTGTCAAATCTGTTCTTAAAACATCATGTTTTAGGATTCCGGGTTTCTAGGGCTCTCTCCATTCACATAGATAGGCACCTGGTCGTATGTGATTAGAATGAACAATAATGTGTGTGTTGCCAGAAAGGTTGCTGACTTTACAATAATAACCATAAGGAGGGTATTAAATACCACACTGGAATGTTTTCCTACTGACTCGTACTACTGAGTCATTGACACCGTCGCATCCGGGATCTATGTTTAATTTACGTCGTCACAAACTGCCTTTGAAATCAGTGTTTCAGCACCTTCATATTTAACCTTACCTTAAACATTATATACATTTATGCAGGTATTTCATCAGCCAATCATGTGGCACCAGCACAATTCATAACATTATACAGAAGAGCTTTAGTTCAATTTCACGTCAAATATTAGAATGAATCAAAAGTCTGATCTCGGTGACTAATTATGGCATGGTTGTTCGCATCAGTTGAGCTGGTATGATTTTTTTCAGGGTTTTGATGCTGTTACCAAGCTCAAAGCCACAGCTGATTTTGTCTGTTTTTTCAGCATAGTATAGCTGTGGTTGTGCACAAGTGCATGATAAGCCTGCAGTTTCATAGCGTGTGAGGATTTGGCACCTATTTGGGTTTGAACCCGCACACAGACTGACGTGAGGTTAGCTCTTAAATTATATTAGCTCTGGAAAAAAAGAGACCATTGCCCAATCTCCAGATTTGAACCCTATTGAAAACCTCTGGAATGTCATCAAGAGGAAGATGGATGGTCACAAATCATCAAGCAAAGCTGAGCTGTTTCTTTTTTTACAAAAAGAGTGGTATAAAGTTCCCCAACAGCAATGTGAAAAACTGGTGGAGAGCATGGAGCCAAAACGCATGCAAATCGGGGTTATTCCACCAAATACTGATTTCTTAATGTTATTTAAACAAAGCATTAACACAATTTGTTTACAAATTATTTGCATTTAGTTTTATTTGAGTTATTAAAGCTCTGCAAATACTGCATGACCTTGGGTTATTTTGATGTGTTGTCATTTCCTTTAAATATACACTCTAACAATAGTTATATTTTGAATTTAGGAGAAATATTGTCAGCAGTTCACAAAAAATGAAACAAAACTGTTCATCTCACCAATACATGTACCTGTAAGAAAAAAAACATAAACTGATTATTTTGCAGTGGTCTCTTATTTTTTTTTTTCCAGAGACGTGTGTGTGTATATATAAACATTCTAAATAGCCCAGATGCATCACCATGGCAGCATTATTTTACAAATAGCATGATATTATAAATGTATGTTTCTATATTATCATGCAGTAAGAATTACTTGCCTACTATTAAACATAACTTTTTATTATCAAGAAGCTGTAAGAATTTTAATATATCATATATGGTTTCTGTGCATTTAACCCTTTCATGCATAAATTATTTGTGTGCAAAAAGGTTTACTTAATTAAATTACTATCTAAATATTTTAGATATGAGGAAAAAAGTAAAAAGAATAAATAAATACACAAATTTGTAAAAAAAGTAAAATATATTTTTTTTAGGATTTGCATAGCACAGAGTTAAAAAAAAAAAAAAAAAAAAAAAAAAACTCTTAAAAAGGTTTTGAACAGGAAGTTAGTAAAGATTGAGCGCATCAAGTATTCTAGAGAGCTAAGTTTACATTATTTTAAAGCAATGGTCTCAAGGGATTTAGTAATGATTTTCATCTCAATTTTTTTTTTCTTGCATAACTTTACAGTGTAATAAAGTCCCTGTGTCTGTGCTGATATCGTACATGATATTCTGCTCAGGGTCGTCTCTTCTCATACCCCGACACCCACCGCCATCGTCTTGGAGCCAACTACCTCCAGCTACCTGTTAATTGCCCTTATCGTGCCCGCGTGGCCAACTACCAGAGAGATGGACCCATGTGCATGACTGACAACCAGGGTGAGAAGTTCTCACACATACTTTATACACACACTGCTGCTTTGTCTCTAGTTTTACACACTCCGACTCAACATCATGCCTTGCCACACATCTGGACAGATATCCAAACTCTGCACAAAACTCCAGAACACTTCACAGCTGTCTGTTCCAGTTCCACAACACAGAACTGATAAGAGATTTGTTATTTGTTTTTTTTTTAAAAAAAAGGGGGAGCTCCGAACTACTACCCCAACAGCTTCAGTGCCCCAGATTGTCAGCCACGCTTTCTGGAGTCCAAGTTTAGAATCTCTCCTGACGTCGGGCGCTACAACAGCTCGGATGAGGATGATGTGACACAGGTACTGAATGGTCTGACCTCGTCTGTAGGTGTGGGATTGAACATGTTGTGCTTTTCTAAATTGTTTTCTGTTCTCCTGTAGGTTCGCACTTTCTTCACCAAGGTCCTCAACGATGCTGAACGTGAGCGTTTGTGCCAAAACATGGCAGGGCATCTGAAAGGAGCTCAGCTGTTCATTCAGAAGCGCATGGTACATTTTGTTTTGCTGATTTTTCTTTCTCGGACATTACGGATAGTTTTAGAGTTACGGACAGTTCTCTCTCTGTCTCTCTCTGTCTCTCTCCCTCATCTTCACAGGTCCAGAATCTGATGGCAGTGCACCAGGATTACGGCTCTCGTGTTCAGGCGCTGCTTGACAAGTACAACGCAGAGGGCAAAAAGGTAAGGCTTCGTTCCAACAAAACACACCAATAACAAAATATGTTTCTGCCTACATGACAAATATTTGCTTTTTTTTTTTTTAAATTTTGTTCTGTATTTGTTTTTTTATTTTTTTTATTTCCAGAACTCCATCCATGTGTATACACAGGGAGCTTCATCTGCTGTGCCTTCAAAGATATGATGTGTGGAAATTCTCTCGTTGCTTTTAAAACCACACATGTAGCGAGCACTTGATCTTTCTTGTATCATTTAAGCTTCAAGACTAAAGTATTACCAGTGTAACTGAATAACATTCTCCATTAGATTAATTTTGAGAACAATTTAAAACACACACAAACTATGCTCTAATCATAGTTCAGCAGTCAGAAATCTCTTGATGCACTTCATTTTTTTTTTATATACTAAGAAATAAATGACTCGAGACATGAGACAACTCATGAACATTTCTTCAGTATCTTATTTTAGCTAAATACACACAACTCTAGTGCAAGTCACATTTCTTTAATTTTCCAAGTCGCTTTTCTTAAGTGATATTTCCATTAAGTAATTATATAGTCTGACAAAATGTAATTGAACAAATTCTTTCTTAGTTTTTTTGCATGTCCAGATTCAGTAAAAAAAAAAAAAAAAAAGTTCAGTAAGGAAAACTAAAAGCACAATATTCTTCGGCTTATTTCCAGCATAGCAGGATAAACCCTTTAGTCTTGTTTGTTTTTCTATTATTTCTATTATGTTCTCAGTTAAACAGTCCTCAGTCTCATTAACAACAAACTTTATCAATTACGTGTCATCACTGCAAAGAAAAAATAATCAACTTTTATTGTTTGAAAGAGTTTGTTCTACTTGCATTGTTTTGTCCTGTTATATACATGTCTCGTCTTTTATTAGCTCACATGTTGGAATGTTGCTCAGACACGCAGTAGTTCAGTGGTTTTGTTGTTTTTCTGTTTGCCACAGCATCACAGCCAGATTTGTGCTTGCAGGTTCTTGTAGGTTAAAACACTGTTTTATCTAAACTCTGTGTGAAAAACCATCCTCTAATGATCTATCCACAGTAACTTGGCACACCCTAGAAGTGTATCTGCTTTAATATTACGAAGTTAAATATTACGAAGGGTATGTCTAGTTAATGCTGACATTAAAAAATATCCTTTTACCAGCTAAGAATGTTTGTTTGTTTTTTTTGTTTTTTTTCTTTTTTTTAATCACTTTGATATAAGGATAGAGAAATGGTTTAGAGTTTAAAAACTAAAAGAATTAAGATCAGAACACAATGTAATTGTGCCTTAAGTCAAATATATCATGACTTACTATAACTGGATGTATTTCATAAGACTGTTTTGGAAAAAAAAAAACATACAAAATGCCTGGACTGTTATCTGTCCTGTATCCTATCCTGTGGAAGTTTGCTGTGTGTTCTGTAATTGAAATCAATAAATCCTAATTTGCTATGCATTATACGTATTCGATGTTTTATTTCATCTCGTAATCTCTTTCGTTTAAATCTTCTCTGGCTGAATAAATGAAACTGGCTAAGGTTTTTACTTGTTTGATTAAAATTTATCTAGTTGCTTATCAGTAATAGAATACAATAGATTTCCTACTCTATGCTTTCAATATAATCTGGGAATTCCCAGGGCATGTACTACCTGCTATATTTGAAATTAGGACATTAAATTGAAACGTTGCAGAAAATTATACTGAAGGTTCTTTCAGTTCCAAGAAAAAGAAATATAAAGAAAAGTCTTTGCCGTTTCTGTTGTTGCACTTGAAACAGTGTGGTTAGTGGTTATAAAGGAGGACAAGCCCCCTTAATAATCTTAATACTGAAGATCACTTGGCATTGTCTGAACTTAGTATATGGTTGTACAAGATTAATAACTCAAACTCAAGAGTTTTTTTAAAGTCTTACTGTCACCTCTGGTCTGTTAATTCCAGATAAATAATTTCAGTAAAGTTTCTTTGTGACAGTGTCCATTGTGAAGTGTTATGTAAATACATTGAATTGATACACTACATTTTCTGATGATAAGAGGGTGCATATTCTTTTAAAACGTTTCTGCAAACTTCACTTTTAGGACAAACCTCAGAATAAATAAATACCACTTACTTTTTTTTATTAATAGCTATTACAGTTCATTAAATGCTTTTGTACAGTCTCTTCTACTTCTTCTTCTTTCTTCCTTCTTGTTATTGTTAAATTATTTCCTTTAATTATTCCTTAAATCTATATTATGTAAAACGAATGATTTTGCAAGTCAGATTCTTTTTCTACAAGTGTTTGTTAAAATGGACCTAATTTCTTCTTAAGGAAGTTTTTTCTTAGTTAATTTTCCTCTGTGAGCATTAGTTTGTCTAATAAATATATTATAACTTGTATACTGTACATTTATAAACTGTCTTGTAATATTTTGGAATTTTTTTCTGTATAGCATTGTTTGTAAATAAAAATGTGTAGTGTAGTTATTTTATATCTGTACTTTTGATCACCAACGGCTGGTACCAAATTCTTTGTGGGTGTTAAAAAAAAAATACTTTGCCAATAAACCTTATACTGATTTTAATAAATAAAAGTCTGAGCAAAAAAAGTCACTTATTTCTTTTGTTCTTGCGCGTGTTTCAGTCAAGAGACCGGAAGATGGTTGGAGACATGAACGGAGCGAAGGAGTATGGCTCCAAGGCACTTTGTCTCAACGGCTTTGCTCTCGGGCTTGCCATCATTTGCTTCATTATCACTATCACAGTAACCATTATAATGGGCACCCAAAAAAACACGTGCTGTTAATTGTGATGTACTTGTGAATCATATTTGTGAAAGTATTAAAGAAAGATTGTCACTGGCAAAGGCATTGACTACTGTAGTTTATTTAATTATGTTAAAACATATTTAAGCTGTAATATCAGGAATTACTGTTCCCATATATAGTGAAATAAACTGCAGTGTGGATTCTTATAATCTGATATGCAGTTACAAGCAAGAACAAAATCATATTTATAACAGTGCGTCCATGTAGAACAACAGCAATATTCTATAACATTCTTTGCCCACTGCGTGCATATAACCTGTTTCTTGGTTCTGATGCATCCAGAGACCATCTCAGGGACAACATTTTAAACACAAAGTATGCAAACAGCCTAATAATTTGTCATTGAATTGTTCTGAAATTCAAGCAGCAGTTAGGACAGATAAAAGCCTTTATTTGTTACAGTAATCCAAGAAATTAGGAGTATGAAACCCAATACATCACACCAGGAAAGCTTGAATGACAGTCCAGATGAGCAGTGTTAGAAGACAGAGGTGGAGCTTGGACTTGCAGAAGTGGAAGGGTGCAAAACAGAAAGAAAGCATGTTAATTTATGTAATATTGATAATATTGATCTAAACATTGACACATATACATTTCTGGCATTTGGCGGACACCCTTATCCAGACTGACATGCAATTTATCTTATTTTTATAAAACTAAGCAATTGAGAGTTAAGGGCCTTGCTCAAGGGCCCAGCAGTTGATAAAGATATCTTTGAAACCCTTTCAGACATAAGAAAACAAAACCAAATATTAATGAATACAAAAAATATTCAACATATTCATAGTACAACAGCAACAAAAACAGCAGTAATTAGTAGTGTAACTGCAACTGAGTTAGTTGCACAAGAGCGCTAGAGCTGGTCGTTTAGATTCATATCAGTGAGTCGAATCTTTTGATTCCGTTCACCAAAAAGATTCGTTCAATGATTCGTTCAGTAACCCTTATCATGAGCGCTAATGTGTCCCTTATTAGATATTATATTTTACTATATAGATATTATATATTTTATTATTATATATTATTATTGATTTTAATTAATTAATTAATTAATAAATAAATAAATAAATAACATACATGTATAAAGTAGTTTTCCATGTTACAGTTTCGTTCATGGACGGCAATTACCAGTTCGTTCATAATCAGAAAGTCCAACCAAATGATCCACACTCTCCTTTTAAATCATGATTATGCTTTCGTGTACAAAACTTCTCCAAAGTGCGACATTCACTTCATAGCATCTCTCCAGCCCCCTTCACCTGTTGTTGAACCACAAAGGCTCACATCTGAACTGAATGAACGACTTGCTTCGTTTGTTGAGTTCGTTCATGACCTTCCCAAGATCACGTTATTAAGTCTCGATTCGATCATACAGTATAGTTCACAAAATAGTGTGATGTCCTTACATTAATGCACCACTAGGTGGCACTCAGGTAAAGTGAGAAGAGCATGTGCGTGTAAGTTATCCTGCTTGCTCAGAAAAATATAAAAGTTTCCAAAGAGAAATAATTTTCATTAAGAGGCATACAGATATGCATGAAGCTGCACATGATAAGAAAACTAACACATATTAAATTATATTAGCTCTGGAAAAAAATAAGAGACCACTGCCCAATCTCCAGATTTGAACCCTATTGAAAACCTCTGGAATGTCATCAAGAGGAAGATGGATGGTCACAAATCATCAAGCAAAGCTGAGCTGTTTGCTTTTTTACAAAAAAGAGTGGTATAAATTTCCCCAACAGCAATGTGAAAAACTGGTGCAGAGCATGGAGCTAAAACGCATGTAAATCGGTGTTATTCCACCAAATACTGATTTCTTAATGTTATTTAGCCAAAGCATTAACACAATTTGTTTACAAATTATTTGCATTTTGTTTTATTTGAGTTATTAAAGCTCTGCAAATATTGCATGATCTTGGGTTATTTTGATGTGTTGTCATTTCCTTTAAATATACACTCTAAATAACAATAGTTATATTTTGAATTTAGGAGAAATATTGTCAGCAGTTCACAAAAAATGAAACAAAACTGTTCATCTCACCAATACATGTACCTGTAAGGAAAAAACATAAGAAACTGATTATTTTGCAGTGCTCTCTTATTTTTTTTCCATATATATATATATATATATATATATATATATATATATATATATATATATATATATATACGAGGTGGAACAGTTCACAAAATCCTGGGTTCAGTTTGTATCATGGCCCTGTGGTCACGGTTTTCGGTTAGATTCGGTATACATTGTTAATGTTTTTTTTCCTTTTTAACACTCTAGAAATACCACACATCAGCATATAATGTATAGCATTATAATTCTACCATTTACATTATTTTAAAAACAAGTTATTCTCAAGGTCATGTAATCAAAAAACTGAAAGAATGAGGAAGCTTGATCTTAGGAATAGACACATTATTGTGACACTGATCATCATAAATTAAATGTGAGATGTTAAACTGTGAGATTCTGATACAGCAAGAGGGGAGATGTTAATTTCAACAGGCTTTTCATTTATTTGTAAAAAAGTTGGCCTTAAACAAATTGTTGCTGAGAACAAAAACACTTATTGTCAAATTTAAAGAATAGGCTTGTCACTGTCACTGCCTACATGTATTACAGTGTTAACTTTGTGTTGGCTCTTACAAAAAATGAATCTTTAAATGAAGAAAAATAAGTTAAAGCTGGTGACATTCAGGCAGAGGCCACCAACATAAAAAGAAACATAAGATCAACCAGCATAATACTTTTCCTTTCTTTAAAATAAACTCAACCACTTGAAATGAAAAAGCAGGATTTGAGAGAAAACCAAACAAATAAATATTGCTGGATTTTGTATCACAAGTCAGTGTGCCACTGTGTTATGTAATGTAAATAAATTAAATATCAAATTAGCTGCCCTTCAATATAAAATACTGTATATAAAACTAAATAAATGCATACTGCATAAATAAAACTA
This sequence comes from Hemibagrus wyckioides, assembly GCF_019097595.1. Lineage (NCBI taxonomy): Eukaryota > Metazoa > Chordata > Actinopteri > Siluriformes > Bagridae > Hemibagrus > Hemibagrus wyckioides. Next base: position 9,850,187 of record NC_080723.1, on the reverse strand, counting down.
ACTAATGTTGTTTCAAAAAAACATTGCTCTGTTCATTCTACTTTCATGTTCTTTTGTAAGAAGATTAGTATGTCGACGTTTTCTGCTTAGAGACAAGATGTACTTGCACTGACAATGTCCCCTGCTGTAAACACGATAATGAAGTGTTTGTGGGAGGGAATATTATATATACGGCTCGAGTACTTCAATCATATTCTCAGACAATGCTCTTTAGCCCTGTCCGACTTTTCACTGAGCGGTTGTTTAAATGCTTCGGGTAGTAGTTGTTATTTCCTACCCAACTTTCTCTTTTGTCAGTTGACACACTGGGGTACTCGATCTTAGTGCAGCTTTTGACTCCATTGACCACACTATTGTACAGCGTGGGGCACAAAAACTTCCCTTTTTTGAAGGCGAATGAAAGAAAAATTGTGGCTGATAAACAAAATTTATTTTTTGATAATGAAAGAAAATAATTTCAAATTTCAAATTATGCTGTTTTAAACAAAATATCTTGAAGGTGGTGGCCACCGTTCTCTATGCACTGATGCAACCGATTTCTGACGTTTCCCTTTACACGTTCCAGAGTAACTGTGGATGGTCTTTCTGTTTCATCTTGTCCAGCAGTAAAAGATCTTGGTGTGATTATTGACTCTGGTCTCTCGTTTGAAGCTCATGTAGATAATATCACTAGGGTAGCCTTCCTTCATCTCAGAAATATTGCTAAGATAAGAAATATAATGTCACTTCATTATGCAGAAAAACTAGTTCATGCTTTTGTTACCTATAGATTGGATTATTGTAATGCCTTATTGTCTGGATGTTCCAGTAGAAGCATAAACAAGCTCCAGTTAGTCCAGAATGCAGCAGCTAGAGTCCTAACTAGAACCAGAAGATATGAACACATGTTATGTAGTTCTCTTTCAAGCTATACATCCCACTCCCAAGCTCCCAGTATTCTGAGTTTCTACTATTACCACTGGTTCTACCCATGGTCAGAGTCTTGTCACTTGGTGGTGCTCAAGAAGCCTGGAGATGGATCTGTGGAGACAGCAGTGGACAGAGACACTTGGGGACTTTCACAACATCACATCTCTGCCGTTATATCTGTCAGCTTGCAACATCAAAGAAACTCAGAAACTACACTGACCTAATAGTTCCTCATAAAGAAAGGACATTATTCAGTAACATTTACATTACTTACTGTTCACTGTCACCCGAATGAGGATGGGTTCCTTTCTGAGTCTGGTTCCTCTCATTTCATCACATCAACTTTAATGTTAACTTTATTTTAAGTATATATATATATATATATATATATATATATATATATATATATATATATATATATATATATATATATATATATATTTCGCATATTTCCATATTTCAGCTTGATTTCAGTTACGGAGGAAGACTCCATCAGCCAATCCATCTTGTGGGAGATGCTCCAGGAAGCATCGGGTGAAACCTTAAAAAATTGACAGATAGAATGCCCAGGCTGTAATTGCTGCAAAAGGTGTTTTTTTTGATGAAGGCAATGTTTGAAGAAAACATTCATCATTGACATGTCAGCATTTAGCTGTAGTATATATACAGTATCTCACAAATACTGTCATCCATGTCTTTGTGGACCTTGCTTTGTGCACTGGTGCACAGTCATGTTGGAAGAGGAAGGGGCCAGCTCCAAACTGTTCCTACAAAGTTGGGAGCATGGAATTGTCCAAAATGTCTTGGTATGCTGAAGCATTCAGAGTTCCTTTCACTGGAACTAAGGGGTCAAGCCCAGCTCCTGAAAAACAACCCCACACCATAATCCCCCCTCCACCAAACTTTACACTTGGCACAATGCAGTCAGACAAGTACAGTTCTCCTGGCAACCGCCAAACCCAGACTCGTCCATCAGATTGCCAGATGGAGAAGCGCGATTCGTCACTCCAGAGAACGCGTCTCCACTGCTCTAGAGTCCAGTGGCGGCGTGCTTTACACCACTGCATCCGACGCTTTGCATTGCACTTGGTGATGTATGGCTTGGATGCAGCTGCTCGGCCATGGAAACCCATTCCATGAAGCTCTCTGCGCACTGTTCTTGAGCTAATCTGAAGGCCACATGAAGTTTGGAGGTCTGTAGCGATTGACTCTGCAGAAAGTTGGCGACCTCTTCGCACTATGCGCCTCAGCATCCGCTGACCCCGCTCCGTCAGTTTACGTGGCCTACCACTTCGTGGCTGAGTTGCTGTCGTTCCCAAACACTTCCACGTTCTTATAATACAGCTGACAGTTGACTGTGGAATATTTAGGAACGAGGAAATTTCACGACTGGATTTGTTGCACAGGTGGCATCCTATCACAGTTCCACGCTGGAATTCACTGAGCTCCTGAGAGCGACCCATTCTTTCACAAATGTTTGTAAAAACAGTCTGCATGCCTAGGTGCTTGATTTTATACACCTGTGGCCATGGAAGTGATTGGAACACCTGATTCTGATTATTTGGATGGGTGAGCGAATACTTTTGGCAATATAGTGTATATATGTATATATATATAAAATATTGTGTTGGTCCTCCTTTTGCTGCCAAAACAGTTTTGATCCGTCAAGCTGATCAAACCATTGCTGAACCATTTAGTCATATGAATTTAGTCATATATTCCAGCCCCAGTGAGATGCTTTAGTTGGCCATGTAGTATGTACAGGAAAACAGTGCTGAAAAAAGCCTCAAATTTTGCAACTGTGGCATTTATTACGTTTATTGCAGAAGTAGGAAACTGTTCTGTCTGATAAGAGAGCAGACATGAAAAAATAACAAATAATAATATTAGAGCTGGAGATAAGTACCTGAATGTAGAATGTACCTAAAAAGGGTAGCTAAAAATGCAAACAGACAGCAAAGCTCAACAGACCATAAAGAACTGTAATAATTGCGGTAGCGACCACGCAGCAAAAAGAGATAAGTGTCCTGCATTTGGTCAACAGTGCAACAGATGCAAAAAATGGAACCATTTTAAAAAATGCTGCAGGTCCACTCAAGCTAACCAAGCAAAACGACGCTATACTAAAGCTGTCCATAATATAGAACCACACCAGAAAAACAGTGAAGAAAGTGAATCATTTTTTATTGATGGAGTAATTGCAGAGTCTGTTGATTCCTTGACCAACCCAACACAAAAGAGTGAACTGTACAGCACTGTACACATACATTGCAAGCCGGTGGAACTAAAAGTGGACACTGGCGCTAAGTGCAATGTAATGGATTTAGACACTTTCCAGAACCTGCGAAAAGGGGAAGAACTCAATGTGTCGAACACAAAGCTCATAGCATATGTCGGCAACGAGCTACACTCACTTGACACCATCACACTACCATGCAGTATAGCTAGCCAGACCTACAACCTGCTGTTTTATGTCATCAAAATCTCTGCACAACCACTATTGGGTCTACCAGACTGCCTACGCATGGGACTTATAACACTTAACAAGGAAGTCCACCAGCTGAGCACATTCAGTCATGATGAATTCACAAACAGAATTCTCACAGAATATGCTGACCTTTTTAGGGATGAAGTGGGTAGACTACCTGTTACATATTCCATGAAAATAGACCCCACCATCGTTCCTGTCGTCTGAGCAGCAAGACGCATACCAGTTGCTATGCAAGACAAAGTTAAACAAGAGCTTCAGCGCATGACGGATCTTGGCGTCATTACACCCATTTCCGAACCAAGTGAGTGGGTGTCTTCCATGGTTGCTGCTCATAAAAAAGATTCTAACAGCATCCGAATTTGTATAGACCCTAGAGACCTGAATACAGCCATAAAAAAGACCCCACCACCCAATGAGAACAGTTGAGGAATTCTCAGCACAGATGTCAAATTCCACCATCTTTTCGGTGCTTGATGCAAAAAATTCGTTCTGGCAAACATCCCTAGACCATAAATCTTCACTAAACACAACATTCAGCACCCCATTTGGCCGATATAGATTCCTGAAAATGTCTTTTGGCATAAATTCGGCGGGTGAAGTTTTTCAATGCTCAATGGAGCAAATCTTTGCTGGATACCCTTGTGCTGTCATTGTGGATGATATATTGATTGGTGGACACACAGTAAAGGAGCACGATGATAACCTAAAAAGAGTGCTTGAGTGAGCGAGACAAGTAAATCTCAGGCTGAATTCACTGAAATGCAAATTCAGACTGAACGAGGTGAGCTATGTGGGTCTTCAGCAGTGATGGCCTGCATGCTGATCCATCAAAGGTTAGAGCCATCAGCGAAATTCCAGAACCCACCAGTGCCACTGCCCTTCAGAGATTCCTTGGAATGGTCAACTACATGGGCAAGTTTATTCCCAACCTCAGTGACATATCTGCCCCACTTCGCCACCTAACACACAAAGACACCATATGGTGTTGGCTGCAGCAGCACCAGGAAGCTTTCAACACTTTAAAAAAATGCCTTGCCAGTCTTGTCTTACTACAATGCCAACAATCCTGTCACCTTAACATGTGACTCCTCACAGTTTGATTTAGGAGCAGTGTGCCTACAGGACAATAAACCTATCGCTTACGCCTCACAGACACTGAAATGCGCTATGTGCAAATTGAAAAAGAGCTCCTTGCTGTAGTCTTTGCTTGTACCAAGTTCAATGATTACATCTATGGCAAGCCAGTGACCATTGAGACTGACCATCAGCCTTTGGTGACAATCACCAAACGTCCAATCCACAGCACTCCTGCTCGACTTCAACGAGGAAAACACATGTACGTAGCAGACACTTTGTCACAAGCCCCACAAACTTCCACACATGAACAATCCATGGAACAAAACACCTTTGAGGTGATGAATGTTTGCAATATCTCATCGTCACACATGGGTGAACTCAAACGCCACACAGTAGATGACACCATTCTACAAATGCTTGTGAATACAATTTGACAAGGATGGCCAAACAAACTGCACAGTCTTCCCCCAGCAATGTGGCCATTTCACCCTTACAGACACGAATTGATCATAGATGATGGACTTGTGTGAAAGGGACACAAAGTGGTTATCCCAGAAACACTTCATCTGTAATATATGCAAATTGTGCATCGAGGTCATCCTGGAGCTGAAACCACAAAACAACGTGCACGTGGTATATTCTTTTGGCCTACCATGACAAAGGACATTGATGCTTACATCACATCTTGTGCCATATGCAACAGCACCAAGCCCCACCAGCAAAAGGAGCCCCTCCAGCTGCATACAGTTCCCAGCCTACCATGGTGAACAGTAGCAGCTGATATCTTCGAATGGAATGGTCACCACTACATGGTGCTTGTTGATTCGTATTCAGGCTGGTACGAGATTGACCAGCTCCAGAATTTGACCTCAGTGAGTGTCATCAAAAAGCTAAAAAGACACTTTTCTGTTCATGGATCACCTCAAACCCTCATCACAGACAATGGGAGACAGTTCGTGAGCAATAAGTTGAAAGATTTCGCTAGGGCCTGGGACTTTGTTCATAAGACCAGTAGTCCAAACTACCCTCAGTCAAATGGCCTAGCAGAGCATGCAGTCCATAGCGCTAAACAACTCATGGAAAAGTCCAAGCGAGATGGCACTGACATCTATCTCAACTTACTGAATCTGTGAAATATTCCACGAGATCCAAAGCTTGGCTCTCCAGCTCAGAGACTAATGTCCAGACAAACCCGCACCACTTTGCCATGGCACAGCTCCTTGCTAGAACCTTCTCCTCTGGCCTCTAAAGAGATTCATCCACAGCTGACAAAGAAAAGACAGCGTCAAAAGAACAGCTATGACAAAAGAAGCAAACAACTGAGCACACTCTCAAAAGGTCAAGTAGTGAGGATGCAAACCCCTCGTGGTTATGACAGAAGAGGAATTGTGAAAGAAGTCTTCAGTGAACCAAGATCTTACATTGTCCTGTCAGGAGGAGAGGAGTATAGGAGAAACCGCAGACATCTCCTATCTGTGGAAGAGCCAAGGCCAGGTCAGGATGATAATGATAATGGCTATCAGGTAATCTGTGCTCCAACAAAAGTGAATGATCCAGTTCCAAAGATACCTGAAGTACTCATTCAAACAACCACAGGCCAAGGAACTTCTCACACACACACACAATTGAGAGCCAGTCCTTATGTGACACGATCTGGACACACTGTTAACCCTAACCCAAAATACATGGACTGAAGTGTTTGATATGATGCTGAATTGCACATTTTGTTTCATTGTTTATCTAATATAACGATGCAGATTTTGTTATTGTGCAATAAGCTTTATTCATCTGTCCACAGCACACAATAGTTACTTTTCAGTCATTGCTTAATACAACATTCGTTGTTCTAGTGAAGTAACAAAAGGTTGACTCAATGTTCATTATGAGGAATTTTGATGTTAACGAGTCTAATCCTGTTTTGTGTTTAATACTATGCTTAGGAAAGGGGATGTAGTACAGCAATACGTGTGACATCACTATCGTATGTGATCACAAGGTCCCTCTCTCTACCTGGCCACACCCCCTCCCCTCCGGAAGATAGCGGTGTGTTGATTAGCAGCTGTCGTGTGATGTGCTTACACGTTCAATAAAGCCTCCGATTACAAAGATGGACTGTTTGCCAGTTTTACTTATATCACACGAGTCAACACAAACAATAAATACACAAATAGTATGTGGAGGCTCATAATGGTTTTGGTAATCTTACGGTGGAACGCAAAGAATTTATGATATTCTCCTATTTCCTATTTCATTGATATGAATTGAAAACATGTATAGTTAACTTTAAAGAAAAAAAAAATCATAAATTGTGTGATTCAATAATACTCTGCAATACAGAAGGATATGATTAATAGTGGTAACTATTATTAGTAAGTAATAGTAGCTTTCATTAAACAAGGATATGGCAGAAAATCCATGACAAAAATTGAAAAATTAAAGCTCTGTAAATTTCAACCTTGAGATAAAACTAGCTGTGGCGTACATGAACTCTTCAATATCCCTATATTGGTGTCAGAAAGCCAAAACAGGGATCATAGGGAGAAATTAGGGAGAAGCCATGCTGCTGCATTCTGGATTAGATGTAGATGTCAGATGGTTCATAGGGACAGTAGTTCAGTCTTTAAATGACAAGGGGCTTAACAAATGCCTTAGTGGCTTCTATCAACCTCAGCTGAGGAGACTAATCATTTTTTTCCTGCATGTTCACTGGGGGTCCTCAATCTCTTAGTTTATTGCCTCCACAAAATAGGCTTTGGCGTTCTTAGACTTAGGGGGATCCAGTCTTATCCGGAAAGGGCTGGTGTGGGTGCAGGATTTCATTCCAACCAAGCAGAAGCCACACCCGAGTCTATTGAAAGCCATAATTACCTGATTAAACAGGTGGAATCAAGTGTGCTTGATTGGAATGAAAACCTGCACCTACACCAACCCTTTATTGATAAGATTGGACACCTTGCTTGGACCATGGACTATCAGTAGTTGATGTATTTGAGTTTTTAAGGTTTTATGAATAGTTGTTCGCACCCATCCTGCCAGAGACGGCACTTCACTCTAACATTCTGAGAGGGCTTAAACTGGGTTATGAGGAAGTGCAGCACCAGCAATTAGCTCAACAGCACAGTCACGAGACGGTTGAGTCTTTTTAAATTGTAAGTGTGCCTTGGATCACCTATTTTGTTTTTACATTAGTATCTTCAGATAATCAGCCCTGATGTTTTGAAAGATGTTTCTATGATCTAAATCTATCATTTTGATAAAACAAATTACCATTTTCCACAATTTTACCAGCCAAGAAATCTATTGTAGGACTATGATATTTAATAAAGATACAGTAGGATTTAGATTTTTAGAGTTTAAAATCAGAATTAAGATCAGAAAGACATGACAGCCACAATGCGATTGCACTTTACTGAAGTCAAACATTTCTTGCTGAAAAACAAAGGCAGGATCCCATGCTCTTATTGCCCCTTGTTGCTCTCAGGGAACTAACCCAGCCATGGAGGGATTAACTTCCAAGCCTGGTAAGACCTTTGCCAAATCTAATAATCTTGTGTGGTTAAACAGTGTGGTTATAATAAAGACCTGCCCCCTAACCTCAAGCATAAATAGTCGAGCTATTCTCAAGCAGCGCAGAGAGGCATAACACCAAACAAGATGCAAAGCCCCGTGGTTCAACTGAACGCTCCACTGGGTGATGGGAAAGGATCAGGGACAGTCATGGTGGCCATACAGGAGCATCCACCTGATTACGTAGTGTGGTCTGTTGCCAACCTCCTCTAAGGAAACCCGCTCTGCCTGGGTCTGCTCGCCTTTTATTTCTCCATCAAGGTGAGTGAAATTTAAAAAGTCATCCGAGTGAACCCTGCTTAAGAGTAAAAATGTGAAACTTCACAATAAATAATAATAATAATAATAATAATAATAATAATAATAATAATAATAATTTTCCCAAACATTTTAATTTATTATTATGTCTTAACTATTATTTACACCTGAAAAGGGTATTTTTATTTAAGTAATTTGTTTAAATTACTTTAAAGGCATTTAAATTACATGCCTTTGTGAACTATGTGGTTTGTTGTTCTTTCAATATTTGATCTTAATTATTTATTCTAAAAAATAAAGATTCTGCAAGATTTCTCTATTGGAAATGTTGGTCAAAGTGTTGGTTATAGCACCTAATTTCCACTTTATAAATGTTTAATGGCCTTTATTAACATAGATTGTGTGATGTATAGAATAAATTCCTGAGTATGTCTACAGTATTGAGCATGTAGACTTCATTTGGCACACCAGTTGTTTTTATTTTTTACATGATATAAAATTAAAGGCTACTGTGCAAGTACAAAACCATTAGAATGAAGTGAAATGTTTCATTGTCCTTGTGTGTTTCAGTCCAGAGACTGGTTGGGGACATTGCTGCAGCAAATTCATATGCTTCTAAGGCGTGTTACATCAATGGCTTTGCGCTTGGGCTTATCATTCTCATCTTCATCTTGATCATAGTGATCATAGTGATTCAGGTGACTGTGAAAGTGCCAAAATTAAATTCATCCTGAAATTCATCCTAAATAACATCCTGTCTCATGAGATTTGAGAAAAACATAATCCTCTCTCAAAAAATTTTGTCCTTTTGAAGTGAAACACAAAAGAACTTGAATTATGTATTTGTGAAATGATTAATAAAATATTGTTATGTTGTTTATTTAATGAGGCACAAAGCAAGAATACACACCAATACACACCAGTGGTGCAATCAGCTGTCTGTAAAGTCAGAAAACAAATCATTTGTTCATTTTTCTGAAATTTTTTTTTTTACTTTCCATGGTGGGTGAAACCATGGTTGCTTGGTATAACTGGTTTCATCATATCCTGCCAGAGAGATGAAGAAAAACAAAATAGAAGTAGATCTTTCACTGTGAAACATTTCATCTTAGCAAGTTGAACTATCCTGAAAATGATCAAATGTATTAATTTCTATTAGGAAAAATTTGAAAAAAGTCATATAATAATTTATAATAATGATATAAATTATAATATTTTTTTTATTCGTTTGACAAATCATTTTGATCTTTTCTAGAAATTTCTACTCAGCTACATTCTCAAATTAAAAAAAACAACCACAAGAAAAAAAAACAGTTAAAATAATCTTACAGTTTATTGTAATCTTATAATTGGAAATATTAGATAACTTTTATGAATTAAAAAAAAAGCTAGACTGCACACAACCTCAAGCAACATTAGCATCAACTGCTACGTGACCCAGAAATACAAGCTACAAGCAACTTCCCTAGTTTGAGTTTATAGTTTGAGTTTTTTTTGTTTGTCTTTTTGTTTGAGTCTGCATAGTGTGATGTTAGTTAGTTTCCTATTATATGTAACAATTTTTAATTTCATTAAAGTTACCGCACTTTAGAAATGAATCATTATAGAAATAAATCGTTATCATTGTTATTACTGACCATGCCTCATCTGTGGGATCTGTGAATTTCTCACACCACATTGTTCTTTTCTGTTGTGTTCCAATTTGAAGAGTACTAAAGATGATGTGCGGTCATTTATCTCAAAGTGTAGTACATTTCCCTGAGCTCAGTGTGCATATATATATACATTATATATATATATATATATATATATATATATATATATATAATATATCATATATAATGATAGAAGTTTTAAAAGAGCATGTTGCAACATATTAGAAAATGACAAACTAGCACACGGTTTTAGAGATGGGGATGTAGTATTTTCTAGTGCCAAATTTGACCAGAAATTTTATTTTATTTTAGTTTAAGTTTAAGCTAAGCAAAAATAATCATTCAGGCTATACTCTTAGTATAAGTTACTCTTATACTCTTATTGTACTCTTAGAACAATATGTGCTTTTATGATTTATGAGATCATCAGTAGTAGGACTGTAATCATGGGGACATACAGGTGATGGCTGCACAATTAATATAAGCATATCCTCAGTACAAGGATTTTGATTTATTTACTAGTGCTAATTACTTACTGTTTACTCTTACTGGTCAGTTCATATGCCACTGAGTGAACATTATTATCTGTTATTTGTTTGTGTTTCTGATACTTTTGATATATTGTACTTGATCATTGGAAATACATAAAATATATATATTTCAATATATTTTTAAATGTGTATCTGTAGTGTAAGCCAATTTTATATTTGTCTGTGGTGTGGTAGTATATATGGTGTATTCCTGAGTTTTTGAGGGTTCATTCAGGCCTATTTATTCATTTATAATTGTTCCGGTAGACTACCTGTTACATCACCTGATAAGGTTAGCCTACAAGATTAACAGTCTGGTGGATTACATGAACAGGGTGGCGGTGACGGCAGCAGCAAAGATGGCCTGGGATGGAGTCAAATTCCCTGGCTGAATTACTGTGAGTTAAGTTGTTCTTTTATAACCGCTTGTTTCTCAGGGGTCAGTCGATATGGTCGTTGCTTTATGGGAACTGGGTAAGTGGTGTAAATACAATGTTGGAGAACAGTCATCCTTCCAAGCTGAAGAGTGCTTTTGGGTTGGCTTGTAGAAGATAAAGTAATTGTTGCTTTCCTTCCAGAGGTAAGTGAGCTTCATAAACAGCCATCTCTATCAAGATTTGGTCATCCAGATGGGTTAATGTTAGTGATATTGATGGTGGGAATTGTAATGGAGAAATAGAGCTGAGTAGTGAAAGTGTTTTGTTTGAATCTGGAGTTTGAGAGTTCTTTTCCAAATGTTGAGACCTTCCAACAGGAACGCTGGCATATCCTGGTTGAAAAGGATACTCTTCCCTGGGGTTTGGCTTAAATGAATATTTCTGGTCAGCTACATTAATCTGCAAACCACTGGAATAGATGAAGTCCAGGCCTAAGACAGAATAAACCAGGGCTTTGGAGGGGAGAAGGCAGCATGAGTAGAAAAGACTTTGTGGTGAAGTGTGATCTGAACATTTGTCCATCCTAAAGTCACTTCGGCCTCTCCATTTGCCAAATAGAGTGGACCAAGGGTCCAGGGATGGCAGATGGATGCTGATTGGATGACTGGGTGGACTGCAGGGAAGAATAGATTGGACAATTACCTGGTGGATGCTGTCCTTTACATCTCCAGCACTGGACTGGTGGCCTTTCAACAACTCGACTGACAGTAGGTCTCTGTGGTTGAGTCATCCGTCCTTCATAGTGTAACTGCTGAACATAATCTTTCTCCAGCTGAAAGCCTAGTTTCGCCAACTTGTCCACTGTGTTTACTCTGCCACGAAGTGAGGTAGGCTAGGTAAGGCTTGATGTTTTTGTGAATCATTTTTACTAGCTCACTGTCCGTTAGGGAGGGCTTCCACCATTTGCACAGTGCTCTGTATGAGAAAGCAAAGTCTCTGATTGATTCCTTTTCTGCCTGTGTTCTAGTTCAGACCCACTCCGCCAGCTCATCTTCATAGTCCTCAGAGTGGAAGGCTGAGAGGAAAGCAGTTTCAAACTCGTTCCAGGTAGCAATAGAAGATCGAACAATTTCCCACCAATCACATGCCGTGCCATATAGGACAGTGCGGAAGGTAGCCAAGAGTTCAGCATCAGTCAGGGGATGTAAGGCCAAAAAGTCTTGACAGCAAGTTAGATATAACAGTGGATCAGTATCATCTGAAGGTCTTCCAAATGTTGGAAAAGTTAGTTTCAAATGATCACTTCTTGTTTCCATGCAGTTACCGTATCCAAGATTTGCTGATGGTTGAATTCCATTTTTGCAGCCAGTGTTGCAAACTTTTCCTTGTGCAAAGACATGGATTTTGCAGATTCAAGAATGCAAGTTCTTTCACAGCCTTTATACAGTCAATTAAAGGATCCAAGTTTCCTTGTACAGTATGTGAGCGGTGAGCTGATGGATTTCCTTTCCTGGAGTAGGGAGGTAGCCAGGGAGGTCATGCTACATCACTGAGGAGGGAGGTGAATCTCCAGCGGATGCACTTGTACACAGTATCGGGTCAGGCTCACATGAAGGACTGCCACCTGGAGGTGTGGTGGCAAAATGCACTTGGGACCTGGGATGGGGCCCACAGTGTGTGGGTGTAGAGTGATAGGTGGGAACCTGAATAGGTGGCGGGAATTGTCCTTGTTGCACGGGTGGCCAAACAGCAGTGTCTATGTCTGGGAGATCAATTTCCACAGAAGTTGAAGGAAAAAGGGGAGTAGTGGCCATGTTTGTACTGGGTTTGTAAATCTGTGGGCAATCTGAAATGTTGGGCAAATAAAATCAAAAAAAGAAAAAGAAATTCTGGAATGTATGAGTTTGTTTGTGGGGCAATAGGGGCAGCAGGAAAATAAAAACCCAAAATTGTAAACAATATGTTCAGGATTTACAAGAGGTTTACAGTTTTTCCCAACACAGAGGTTCAAACACCACACAGTAAGTAAGTAAACACTTAATCAATTCAAGTTCACATTCAAGATCAAGTCTTTCATTTCATGCACTCTTTTTATTTTTATTTATTTTTTTGTTCAAGTCCCTGTTCGGGTGCCACGTCTGTAACGGTGGTGACACCCAAGTGAACATTTTAACTAAAATAATACTAGTTCGGGTGCCAGACAGGGGTTAGCCTGTCAAAATAATTAAATAATTAACCCAGATTACCTCCAAAGGGCACCTATTGCATACAACATTATGATAACAGCCACATAATAATAATAACAATAGATACGTCCGAAAATAAATGCACATAGAACGAAAATTTCCGATTAAGTTTCGCATACGTTTTTCACAAGTAGGAAACTATACATTATACATCGATCACAAACAAACAAAAACAAAACAAAACCATCAAACCCCAAAAAAAAACAAAATCTGCGGCGATCGCAAGGTTTTGTCTGCATTCACAGCAGCAGTTTCAAGCATCCAGTTCTCAATTATTTACAGTTCAGAACCGATGATCAAGAAAGGAAATACAAACAAGATTAGTTCCAGTCGGCCTCTTAGTAAGGAAAATCAGTGTGCTAAGATGATAAAGAGAGAAGAAAAAAAATGCTCACATTAAGGGGAGTTGTTTGTTGCATTATGCGTGTGACGAATGTGGCGTAGGTGATCGGTGAGTGAGTGTGTGTGTGTGTGTGTGTGTGTGTGTGCGCACGGCAAACCATAAGCCATCCAGCCGCCAGCTCAGCTTGGGAACTTGGCACAGAGTTTCAAACAGCGAATTTGGAGAGGATTTTCATCAAGGAAAGAAGGCAGCCAGGTAAACGCACTTCCCATTCACTCCTGAGACAAACACGTCACTTTACGTTGGTCCTGCGCTCGGATAACGATCTCGGTGACCCTCTGACGTTCACTCCAGCAACACACCTGCGTGAGTTTGCGCTCAGCTGATACCGGTGCAACCTCCACCCCAGACACTCACGACTTCTTTCTTTGATCCTAACTCTAAAAAACAAAAAAAAACCCCACCCATTTTGTCCCTAGTCCACTATATATCTCACTACATCACTTCCTTCCCAAATTAAATTCCCGTTCATATTTGAGACGTTTATTTTGGTTTCACTTTTCGCTCCGCCTTTACTGCTCTGCCACAAATTAGAATTGGTATTTAAACAGTCCTCTTCATCATGCTGTTCACATTTTGACATCATGAGACCAAGACGACACCTAACAATTGATCAACAGTACCTCGCCATTGCGAGGCTTCAAACTAGATGTTCTCAGAGAGAAGTGGCCTCTGAGCTTAGAGTGTCACAGAGTGTCATCAGCAGGTTGCGACAGAGATATAGAGAGACTAGAAGAGTCACAGAAAGGCATAGAAGTGGACGTCCTTTGGCCACATCCCACGTTGATGACCGCTTCATTGTGAACAGTGCCCTGCGGAACCGGATGATGAATGCCACTCAACCCCAGGCACATTTAAGGGAGGTGAGAGGCACCCAAGTTTCACGTCAGACCATTCAAAACCGTTTACATCAGTGTGGTCTGCATGCTAGATGACCTGCAAGGGTACCTGACCACACCACCAGGCACAGGCGTTATCGTCTCGCATGGGCCAGGGAGCATTTACGCTGGATGACGGACCAGTGGGCATCAGTGCTGTTCTCTGATGAAAGCTGATTCACGTTGAGCAGAAGTGATGGCCGCCAACAATGTTGGAGACGTCAAGGAGAGCGCTATGTATCAGCCACTGTTGTGGTGGTGTTACAGTCTGGGCAGGTGTGTCTACTCAATACAGAACTGCCCTACATCTTGTGAATGGTACAGTGACAAGCCAATACTACCTGAATAACATCATTAATCCAGTCATTGTGCCCCTGCATGAACAACACAGGCCTGATTTCATCTTCATGGACGACAATGCTCCAGCTCATCGAGGTCGCATCGTTAGGGAACTGCTGCTGGAGGCTGGGGTACAGGAGTGGCCTGCACTTTCTCCAGACCTGAATCCCATAGAAAACCTATGGGATCAGCTGAGTCGCTGTGTAGAGGCTCGTAACCCTGCACCCCAGAACCTCAATGACCTGAGGCCGCCCTTCAAGAAGAGTGGAATGCCATGCCTTGGCAGACAATAAGTCAACTCGTGAACAGCATGAGACGTTGTTGTCAAGCTGTAATTGATGGTCAAGGGCAAATCAAATCAAAGTATTGAGACATTGACATTTTTGTTGTGGTATACCCACCACTGCTTTTGTTTCAATAAATTGTTTGAGATGAGGAAATCACCATTGCATGCTTCTACTTAAATGTCATACTTTCATGATATAATATCACTGTAGCATGAACTTTTTACATTTTCCATAAATTTCACCCAAAAGCCAAATATCCTTAACTTTTTGTGAGTAGTTTATATACATATACACTATATTGCCAAAAGTATTCGCTCACCCATCCAAATAATCAGAATCAGGTGTTCCAATCACTTCCATGGCCACAGGTGTATAAAATCAAGCACCTAGGCATGCAGACTGTTTTTACAAACATTTATGAAAGAATGGGTCGCTCTCAGGAGCTCAGTGAATTCCAGCGTGGAACTGTGATAGGATGCCACCTGTGCAACAAATCCAGTTGTGAAATTTCCTCGCTCCTAAATATTCCACAGTCAACTGTCAGCTGTATTATAAGAACGTGGAAGTGTTTGGGAACGACAGCAACTCAGCCACGAAGTGGTAGGCCACGTAAACTGACGGAGCGGGGTCAGCGGATGCTGAGGCGCATAGTGCGAAGAGGTCACCAACTTTCTGCAGAGTCAATCACTACAGACCTCCAAACTTCATGTGGCCTTCAGATTAGCTCAAGAACAGTGTGCAGAGAGCTTCATGGAATGGGTTTCCATGGCCGAGCAGCTGCATCCAAGCCATACATCACCAAGTGCAATGCAAAGCGTCGGATGCAGTGGTGTAAAGCACGCCGCCACTGGACTCTAGAGCAGTGGAGACACGTTCTCTGGAGTGACGAATCACGCTTCTCCATCTGGCAATCTGATGGACGAGTCTGGGTTTGGCGGTTGCCAGGAGAACGGTACTTGTCTGACTGCATTGTGCCAAGTGTAAAGTTTGGTGGAGGGGGTGTTACGACCCCGAAGTACGCCTAGGGGAGACTCAGGGTCAGAAACCGGTGGTTTATCAAGCTGATAGTGGGTGAAAAAGTCCAACCGGGTCTAAACAATGACACACAGTGTAAACTGGCTGAATGAAAAAAAAACAAGGTTTCACAACACAACCTGTAGTGCTTAATCAGTTTACTGTGCTGTACAACAGAAAACACGTATTTACAATATTTACAAATTTCACAAACAAGCCAAACACGGGGCTGGACAACGGCGGTGCTGAAGAAAAGAAAACCAAGTAAAACAAAATGATACTTCCCTAACGCTGCTTTATTTTTAATACATCCTGGACTACAAACAAAAGTGAAACCAAAAACCTGCCTATACTGCGCTTCCCTTACAAATTTAAATACAGGGGGTGGCACCCGCCCCTTTCCTAAGGTGTCTAGACAGTGTGACGTCCTACGTGTTGCACAGTGTATGAGCGCGCTCTTTCTTACCTGTCCGAGCCCCGTCAGCACAACACTACACAAACACACACAGCTGTACGTAACAGGGGGATTATGGTGTGGGGTTGTTTTTCAGGAGCTGGGCTTGGCCCCTTAGTTCCAGTGAAAGGAACTCTGAATGCTTCAGCATACCAAGACATTTTGGACAATTCCATGCTCCCAACTTTGTGGGAACAGTTTGGAGCTGGCCCCTTCCTCTTCCAACATGACTGTGCACCAGTGCACAAAGCAAGGTCCATAAAGACATGGATGACAGAGTCTGGTGTGGATGAACTTGACTGGCCTGCACAGAGTCCTGACCTCAACCCGACAGAACACTTTTGGGATGAATTAGAGCGGAGACTGAGAGCCAGGCCTTCTCATCCAACATCAGTGTGTGACCTCACAAATGCGCTTCTGGATGAATGTTCAAAAATTCCCATAAACATTGTGGACAGCCTTCCCAGAAGAGTTGAAGCTGTTATAGCTGCAAAGGGTGGACCGACGTCATATTGAACCCTATGGATTAGGAATGGGATGTCACTTAAGTTCATATGCGAGTCAAGACAGGTGAGCGAATACTTTTGGCAATATAGTGTATATATATATATATATATATATATATATATAATATTATGTTTGTCCCCCTTTTGCTGCCAAAACAGCCCTGACCCATCGAGGCACGGACTCCACTAGATCCCTGAAGGTGTGCTGTGGTATCTTGCACCAAGATGTTAACAACAGATCCCTTAAGTCCTGTAAGTTGCAAGGTGGGGCCTCCATGGATCAGACTTGTCTGTACAGCACATCCCACAGATGTCCGATTGGATTGAGATCTGGGAAATTTGGAGGCTAAGTCAACATCTCAAACTCGGTGTTGTGCTCATCAACCCATTCCTGAGCCATTTTTGCTTCATGGCCCAGCGCATTATCCTGCTGAAAGAGGCCACAGCCATCAGGGAATACCGTTTCTATGAAAAGGTGTACATGGTCTGCACCAATGCTTAGGTAGGTGGTACATGTCAAAGTAACATCCACATAGATGGCAGAACCCAAGGTTTCCCAGCAAAACATTGCTCAAAGCATGACTATCTCCGCTGGCTTGCCTTCTTCCCATACATCCTGGTGCCATGTGTTCTCCTGGTGTGAAAGAAAAGGTGATTCATCAGACCAGGCCAACTTCTATTGCAATTGCCATATCCAGACTCATCCATCAGATTGCCAAACACAGAAGCATGATTCTTCACTCCAGAGGGCTCTCGAGTCCAGTGATGGTGTGCTCTGAAGCTCAGGTGCTCACTGTTGGTGCTTTCGGTGGTGCACAGGGGTCAACACGGGCACCCTGACTGGTCTGTGGCTATGCAGCCCCATACACAAAAAACTGCAATGCACTGTGTATTGTCACACCTTTGTAAAGCTCACAATGACCCAAATTATGCAAAAGGTTATGCAGAAATTTTAAAATCTTTCTCTTTAATATGAGATGAGGTCTTTCACCTAAAGATTTATTCAAAACCGCTATTATTTCATGTGCGAAAAGAATGACTGGAGTCAGACTTCTGGAACAGAGAGCGAAATCATCAGCACAGAAGAAGAAGAAAAGTGAAAGGTACTGGTGTGAGAATCAGGTATGAGAAACAACAAAAATCAGCTGAATCTGAATCGTTTGAAGTTTACCAAAATGTAGAGGGATACACTATATTGCCAAAAGTTTTGGGATGTCTGCCTTTACATGCACATGAACTTTAATGACATCCCATTCTTAAATCTGTAGGGTTTAATATGGAGTTGGCCCACCCTTTGCAGCTATAACAGTTTCAACTCTTCTGGGAAGGCTTTCCACAAGGTTTAGGAATATGTTTGTTGGATTTTTGACCATTCCTCTAGAAGCGCATTTGTGAAGTTAGGCTCTGATGTAGGAGGAGAAGGCCTGGCTCGCAGTCTCCCAAACCAAGGGGCCCTTAAAAAACAACACCACACCATATTACCCCCTCCACCAAACTTTACACTTGGCATAGTGCAGTCAGGTAAGTACTGTTCTCCTGGCAACCGCCAAATCCAGACTCATCCATCGGATTGCTAGACAGAGAAGCCTGATTCTTCATGTCTCATGGCGTCGGTAGAGGGTGTTCGCTTTACTATTCTTTGAACCTGGGCTGTAAGTGACAATGAAATTGAAGTGAGTTAAGAATAGGGCCCACCATGCTTGACGTGGATTCAGACGCTTGGGACTCTTGATATATTCAAGGTTCTTATGATCAGTGAGTACTTGAAATGGCTGGTGGGCCCCTTCTAGCCAATGTCTCCATTCCTCCAAGGCTTCCTTAATAGAAAGCAATTCATGGTTTCCAACAGCGTAGTTAGTCTCTGCTGGCTTCAACTTCCGTGCCGGCAATTGTGGAGGGCCTAATGAAGCCGGCGGACAATTCTTCTTTTATGTATTGTTCCACAGTATGAGTCTCAGGTGGGGACAAAGGGTAAATATGCCCCTTAGAAAGGGTTGTGCTTGGCAGCAGATCGATGGCACAATCCCAAGGGCGGTGCAGAGGTAGTGGGGCGGCAGGTTTCTTGCAAAAAACTCCAAAAAACTGATTTGCTACAAAATGTTAAAAGCGCTTTACAAATAAAATTTAATATAAATTTCAAATTCAAATTTTTATTTATCACATACAAAATTAAACACAGTACGACATTTTTTTATGACTGTCCTTTGTTTTGAAGAAAGAAGAATAGAATGAATTTAAAGTGTATAAACATAAAAATGTAGGAATATAGATAAAATATTTAGAGAAAAAAGGAATATAAAAACTAACATAGTAGATATATTTAAAATATGATAAATTATGAAAATATATATGTACATAGTGTAAGATATGTAGATGAAAGAAATATACATATCCGGTTATATCAGGGATGTCAGGGGGTAAAGTGACGGTGCAAAAAAAACCTAAAAAAGTATGCACCAGGGGCTTGAGCCCCGAATGATTTTAATCTAGCCCCGAATGTTTTATCCCAAATTCTGCCACCGTAGAGGGATTAAGTAAATGTTGATTGTTTTAGTCGAACACTGTTGCCATTTACTGTATGCAATTTTGACTGACATCTAGGGATGTGCACATCGATGCTGGAGTATCGATATATATAGCTGCAAATTTGGTATTGATTTTCTAAAAAGTATAGATATTTTAACTATATTAATAATTTCTGCATAACTAAATGTTTTTATCGCTGTGGATAAGATGGTCGGTGACGGTGATCATGTGCCATTCAGCTACATACTCAACACACACACACACGTCCGCATTACAAAATGGCATGAAGGCAGAAAGGAAAAGTAGCGTAGGGTGGTGCTACTTCTCAACAGCAGGGAAAAAAATTGCCCGATGCAATATTTGCAATAAAAAAAAAACCCACACACACACTGAAACTTATAAAGAGGTGGAACAAAAACAAGCTGCCCAGTCTTCCTCTGCCCAGTCTCCCTCTGTCCGACAAAAGATGTTACAGGAGAGTTTTAAGGGAGGCAAACCCTAGGTAAGGTACAAAGAGCACAGTAATTACTTAACTTATTAACTGTACTCTCTCTCTCTCTCTCTCTCTCTCTCTCTCTCTCATTACCATTAGGTGAATAAGAATAAATATAAAAGTGTGTGTGTGTGTGTGTGTGTGTGTGTGTGTGTTTGCATGCACGCACTTCTGTGTGTATGGAGAATGTACTAGTATTCCTTACATTATAGAGACCAAAAACATCCACACATGTATAATAATACCAATCAATTAGAATATACAGTTTGTACAGTATAAATATAATTATGTGTTTGGAAAGTGCCCTTAATGTTAGATGTAACAGTATGTGTGTATATGCGTATACTGTGTGTGTGTGTGTGTGTGTGTGTGTATTTTGTGTAATTTGCTATTAATGGCAAGTATGAGTATGCAATTTGCCTTTACATGTAATGATCTTTTTTCTAAAAATTAACATTATTTTGAAAAATCACATTCACATTTAAAATAATAAGTGGTTTCGGTTTCAGTATTGTTATCGGTATCGTTAAAATTGTAACAAAAAGTATCTGTATCGTATCGTATTAAAAAATTGTGGTATCGCCCATCCCTACTGACATCTCTCTCCGCATGTGCACACACACACACACACATACACATGCCAAAATACCGTGACATATAGGACCCTTTCGAATATTATTCCATACCTAAGACTTACAAAGGCCTTAAAATAAATAACCCCGAAGACATTACAGTCTGAACATCATGACTTTTTATTATTCAACTAAAGCAGTTTTTAAGTTAAAATACATACATGGCTTAGGCGAACAATGGGCCAGAACAGACTCCATCATTCGGCTGTTCTGTCTATTGAAAAAGGAATTCTCAGCACCATAAATACTAGTATGGTAATTGACCGTTTTACTCAAGTCAAGTCTCAGAGATCTTTTTAGATCTCTGATGATTCCACCCACAAAGAAATAGGATAGAAAAGTCCAAGAGCATGAAGTAGACAAGATACAAGCAGCAAGACAGATGAGAGAATGAGAGATGAGAGAGCAATAAGAGAAGAGAAGAGAGGCAAAATAAATAAATAAACAAAGAATAATACATACAGTAGTGCCAGCATAAATGAGGAATGAAATAAGAGGTGCAAGTATAATATAGAGTATTATAAAATAATAATAATAATAAAAAAGTATTTACACATCACTGCTTCACACACAAGCTGTTAAAGAGATAATATTGCATGGTATACCTGTGTGAGAGAGACAATGTAATGAATTTAATAAACTCCTTTTTAGTAGCAAGATGGGAGGAGTCCGAAAAAATTTAATTTTCTAAAGTTGCATACTATTTGTGTTAATTTGTTTATTATTAAACAATATTATTAAACAATTCATAAAAATGCCCTTGCAAAATGTGTTATTCTTGCTTACCCTTTCTCCCTAATTAGCCCCTGATGTTTCGGGCTCAGCCCCCCATGTTTTCAAATCCTAGAAACGCCCCTGGTATGCACATAAAAGAGATGCTTAGTGAATGTGACCTGTGCAGAGTAGTGCAGTTATAGTTCTATAGTTAATTCTATAGTTTGGTCATATATTCCAGCCCCAGTGAGATGCTTTAGTTGGCCATGTAGTATGTACAGGAAAACAGTGCTGTGGCAATATATGAGTGACCCTCAAATTTTGCAACTGGGGCATTTATTAAGTTTATTGCAGAAGTAGGAAACTGTTCTGTCTGATAAGAGAGCAGACATGAAAAAATAACAAATAATCATTAGAGCTGGAGATAAGTACCTGAATGTAGAATGTACCTAAAAATGGTAGCTAAAAATAGAAACAATACAGAAAATACACAAATAGTATGTGGAGGTTCATAATGGTTTTGGTAATCTTACAGTGGAATGCAAGGAATTTATGATATTCTCCTATTTCATTGATGTGAATTGAAAACATGTATAGATAACTTTAAAGAAAAAAATCATAAATTGTGTGATTCAATAATACTCTGCAATACAGAAGGATATGATTAATTGTGGTAAATATTATTACTAAGTAATAGTAACTTTCATTAAACAAGGATATGGCGGAAAATCCATGACAAAAATTGAAAATTTAAAGCTCTGTAAATTTCAACCTTGAGATAAAACTAGCTGTAGCGCATATGAACTCTTCAATATCCCTATATTGGTGTCAGAAAGCCAAAACAGGAATCATAGGGAGAAATTAGGAAGAAGCCATGCTGCTGCATTCTGGATTAGATGCAGATGTCAGATGGTTCTTAGGGACAGAAGTTTAGTCTTTAAATGACAAGGGGTTAACAAATGCCTTAGTGGCTTCTATCAATCAAAATATTTGAATTACCTTTACAGGGATGTTAAGCACTGTATTTCAGCTGACAAGATATCTGCCATATGATCTCAATATGCAATATGTTCTCAGGAAGCGCCCCACACCTGATTGTTGGATTGGGTGATACCCAAATGTGAGATTGACAAACACACCTAGATTTTCCCTTAAACTCCCCCAGAGTTTTTTTTTAAATTGTATTCCTTGGTCACTTATGTCTTCAGGAATAACAGAGAACATCCTTTAGGCTGGTGGCAAGATGAGCTCTTCAGTGTCCTCCTTGGGAGGGGCTGTGTACAGACGAGACATCTCTTTGGTGTTCTTAGACTTGGGGGGTCCAGTCTTGTCCAGAAAGGGCTGGTGTGGGTGCAGGATTTCATTCCAACCAAGCAGAAGCCACACCCGAGTCTACTGAAAGCCAAGATCAACTGATTAAACACGTGGATTCAAGTGTCCTTGACTGATATGAAAACCTGCACCTACACCAGCCCTTTGTTGATAAGACTGGACACCTTGCTTAGACCATGGACTATCAGTAGTTGATGTATTTGAGATTTTATGGTTTTATGAATAGTTGTTGGTGCCCATCCCACCAGAGACACTTGAATCTTTTCTAAATTGGAAGTGTGCCTTGGATCACCTATTTGGTTTTACATTAGTATCTTCATTTAATCAGCCCTGATGTTTGGAAAAATGTTTTTATGATCTAAATCTATCAAATCCATTTTGATAGAACAAATTACCATTTTCCACAATTTTACCAGCCAAGATATCTATTTGAGGACTTTAATATTTGATAAAGAAAGGATGTAGAGTTTTAGAGTTTAAAATCAGAATTAAGAATGGCTGAATTGTTTTGTTTGTCCCATATTCCTTTATACACAAGAGTATTACTATTACTATTGCTAATGGTATGAACTCTGTGGATGTTATGCTGTGTGTTCTGTAAATAATTCATGATTTAGATTATATCTGCATGACTGTGTTAAAATAAAAAAAGTTTACTGGTTGAATGAAGTAGATTTTTGGTTTTGATTTTGATCTGTTCAAATGAATTTAAAGCTTTTAAAAAGCTAAAAAAAAATACCCATCTCTGTTTAACTTGAAACACTGTGGTTAGAGTGAAGACTTGCCCCATAACCTCAAGCATAAACAGTTGAACAGTAGTTCTTAAGCAGCGCAGAGAGGCATAACACCAAGCAAGATGCAAAGCGCCATGGTTCCACTGAACGCTCCACTGGGTGATGGGAGAGGAGCAGGGACAGTCGTGGTGGCCATACAGGAGCATCCACCTGATTATATAGTGTGGTCTGTTGCCAACCTCTTCTGTGGAAACCCGCTCTGCCTGGGTCTGCTCGCCTTTTATTTCTCCATCAAGGTGTGTTGATGAATGACAGTGAAATTTAAAAAGTCATCCCAGTGAATACTGCTAAGATTAAAAAAGTGAAACTTTAAAATAAATAATAATAATAATAATAATAATAATCATTTTCCTAAACATTTTAATTGTTTATTATGTCTTCACTATTATCTACATCTGAAAAGGGTATTTTTATTTAAGTAATTTTTTTATCAATTTGAAATGTGGATTATGTGGTTTGTTGTTCTTTGAATATCTGATCTTAATTATTTATTCTAAAAAATAAGGTTTTTCAAGTATTTCTCTATTAGAAATGTTGGTCAAGTGTTGGTTATAGCACCTAATTTCCACAATTTACACTATAAATGTTTAATGGACTTTATTAACATAGATTGTGTGATATACAGAATAAATGCCGTACATAATATAAAATTAAAGGCTACTGTGCAAGTACAAAACCATTAGAATGCAGTTTGCAGAAGTGAAACGTTTTGTTGTCCTTATGTGTTTCAGTCCAGAGACCGGAAGATGGTTGGGGACATTGCTGGAGCAACTTCGTATGGTTCTAAAGCGTGTTGCGTCAATGGCTTTGCTCTTGGCCTTATCATTCTCATCTTCATCTTGATCATAGTCATAGTGACTAAGTTGACTGCCGCAGTGGCAAGTCATCTGCATACATTGAACAAATACTATTAAATTAACATCCTGTCTCATAAGATTTAAGAAAAACATCATCAATCAGAAAATGATGTCCTGTTGAAGTGATGAACACAAAAGAATTTGAATTATGTATTTGTGAAATAATTTGAGTAATAAAATATTCTCACTGATCAAAGCATTGAGTACACTTTGTTCATTTAACAAGGTACAAAGCAAGAGTTCGCTCCAATTTTTTGTTGATAGAAAAAGTCAGGGGTAAATGAGAAAAAGGATGTTAATTTCATGGTTGCTTGGTAACTGGTTTCACCATATCCTGCCATAGAGATGAAGAAAAACTAAGAAAGAAAAAGTAGGTCTGTCACTGCAAAACATTTTATCTTAGCAAGTTGAAATATCCTGAATATAATTAAATGTATCTATTATTTTATATTTAAAAAAAACTCTAAACATTTTCTTCTTAACTATTTTATAATGATATGAAGTAGTGCGATGAAATAGTTTAAATCATCTTAAAAATATTATAGTCTTATAATAGGAAATATTTGATAACTTTTATTAATTTTAAAGTTTTTCAGTTAGTTTTTTTTTTTTTTACAATGTTATTGCCTCAGGTGAGCGTGTCGATTTGCTAAACTTCTAAGCTAATATGAAGCCTACCATGTAACCTTAAAATCCCCAAAAAAACAATTTTCAAAAACTATTTCCCCAAATTTAGTCATCTGCCATTTCTTACCTCCCAGCCAGCTTTCTGCTAGCAAACAGCTACCAACAGGAGAAGGAGAAAGCTAACATATTCATCCTCTGAGACACATGAAGCTAATCAGTCATATAATTTTTTTTATTTTGTACATGATATCTCCTACCTATGAAGGAAAAAAGATAGACCGCACACACCCTCAAACAACATTAGCAACAACTGAGATGTGACCCAAACTACAAGCAACTTCCCTGTAAGTTTAGGGGTAAGACATCTAGTCAGTCTTGATATTGCAGACCATCCCCCATGTTTGGGGGCTGTGAATTTCTCACCTCATTGTTTTTTTCTGTTGCGTTCCAATTTGAAGACAACTAAAGAGGATGTGCGACCACTTATCTCGAAGAGTAGTACATTTCCATGAAGCTTGCATAACTACATGCAAGCAAAAAAACACACATACACCCACACTACTCTGCCTCCACACACACACATTTCATTTCTGTAGTAGTGTGTCTCTAATGTAGCATTTGATTGGTGTTTCTTTTACTCCTCTGGGTTTCACATTCTATTTTATTCCCTAGTCATAGTTATTACACTGATGTTTTACATTTTCATTTTTAATAAATCTAAAATACTAAAAAAAATAAATAAAAGATTAGGAGGCTGATACTAAATAACACTAAAGCCACAGCCTCTGCTCCGAAGGTGCTGCATCATGGCTGACCCTGTGCTCTGACCCCAACCCTCCAAGAATGAGATATGAAAAGAAAATTCACTGTGCTGTAATGTATATGTGACAAATAAAGGCTACTTAATGGAGAAGTTGAATTTCCAGAACAAAAATTTACAAATAATTTACTCAGCCCTCTTGTCATCCAAGATGTTCATGTCTTTCAGTCGTAAAGAAATTATGTTTTTTTGAGTAAAACATTTCAGGATTTTTCTCCATATAGTGGACTGCAATAAGTTTGAACTTCCAAAATGCAGTTTAAATGCAGCTTCAAAGGGCCCTAAATGATACCAGTTGAGGAAGAAGGGTCTTATCTACCAAAACGATTGACCATTTTCTTAGAAAAATAAAAACTGAAAATGCCCCCCCCAAAATAAATAAATAAATAAATAAATAAATAAATAAATAAAAATAAAAATAAAAATAAACCAACATTCAGAAACTGGGTGGGACAAAATATCTACATTCTATAATTCAGTAATATGTTGAACCACCTTTAGTAACAATAATTTGAATTAAATTTATTTTTTTTCCTCTCACATCGTTTCGGAGAAATTCTCTACAATGTTTCAGTTCATTTATATTTTAGACGATTCGTTTATGTACAGTTCTTTCACAATTTTAGGATCATTTTACTATTGCATGACCCAGTTACAGCTCAGTTAAAGCTGCTTCACAACTGGCCTCACATTTGTCTCACAAATATTCTGGAAAAGAAGCTCATCATTGTCTCAATGACCGTGCATTTCCCAGGTCTTGTGGCTGCAAAACAAACCCAGATCATCAGCACTCCATCAACATGCTCTCTTTTTGCAAATAATATTTAAAATTGTTTGGCGATTGCCTTATAACTACTCCCAGATTGATGAGTGAACAACAGTTGCTTCTCTGAAGTCATGGCTGATATACCAATATCTTTTTAATTTCAAAACATATTTTAAAAAATCAGAAAATTGCATATGAAAATAGGTTGATGTACTATCAAGATGCTCAATGTGAATATTTTCTCTAGAAATATTTAATAATGGACCTGTGAACTTGGCATTTCAAATTCATACAATACCATCCGAGCTGTTGGGTGAGGCTTCTAACCAATAAAGCAAACTTTATTATCAGCCTTTGAAGGAAAGTATATCAAGCCAATGGTAGCGAGAAACCTGTATTAGCTGTTTGTTTTAACCTAATCACATGTCTAGGAAAACCACAAAGACTTACCCCACTTCACCATCTAATTAACCTCAGGGCTGTGCTATCTATCTCTAATGTGGCTCTCCATCATCATGCGACACTCACAGTGCTGAGCTTGCAAAAAAATTTATCCTCCATTTTGCTCATAATTATGCTGAGAGATGCTTCCGGTGATGTTTTTTTACACATCACTACACCCTGCAAGTTAAACCACTCACAGCTATCTAATGAACTATATTGCAGAAATCAGACTTATGCAGTAAATCTGAATTTACTTCACCTACATCATATTTACTCAATAATGGTTCTCTAGTGGCCTCTCTGACAAAAAGTGCTCTTCAGACCCTGCCTGTTTCTAAGTCAAGCATGAAACTCTGTTGTAAAGTGCTGTTTGCCCAGTAGGGGGCAGTGACTAGATGTTCACGCTTTCTAAAATTCCTTTCTTGCTGCTTTAATTTAAGCAGAACAAAAATTACAATTGTTTTGTAAAAGTTTCTTTACTAATCAAAAGGCTTGTACTTTCAATTAGACATCAGTTGCAGTAGGACAGACCATTACACCACTGATGCAGCGGTGTATGTGTGTGTATTTGCGGTAGATAGGGAGGTTATTGATGTTGCTCTTGCCTAGTGTCCATCAGACATAATAACAGACCTCTCTCTCCCTCTCTCTCTCTCTCTCTCTCTCCTCATGTTAAGTCACCACCCCTCCATGGTGAGAATATAAGCTAGAGTCACGATTCCAGGGCCTCAGCAGAATCAGAGCTACAGCAGGTTCAGTTCCTCACATTCCAACGGCAGGATGGACAACGCTACGTACAGCTATTCATCTGACTGCACTCCACTCACAAACTGCAAGTCCTCACGCAAGCCGCAGGGCTCTACGGTGGTGAACATGGGCCCTGTGACCAAAAAACCTCTCAATGACTACTTGGTCTGGTCCCTCTGCAACACCTTGTATGTCAATTTTTGCTGCCTCGGTTTCATGGCCCTCATTTATTCCATCAAGGTGAGAAAGAGCATGTAGTCTTCATTTCTGCTTTTCTTTTTGTCTCCATTCCTCTTGGTTTCTGTTCTGTTTTCTGGAAATGCAATTTAAGGTAAATCTGAATGCAAACACTATTAGAATAACTGCTTTTATTTAGTATGTGAAACTTTAAAACTTTTAATGTAGGAAATTTGTGTAGTGTTTTTTCTCTCTTGGTTGGGTTTCTGGCTGAGCATACTTTGATGTTGCTCTGATTTAAAGACAGTGCAACAAAAGTACTATACAAGAATATGTGTGAGTGTGTGTGTGAGTGAGAGAGAGAGAGAGAGAAAGGAGGCAGTAGCCTGGCACACTTCCTCTGTTATTCTGAAATTAGAGACACTTATGTTTATAACTGGAGTGTAATTAGTAGGTAGCTAATAGCAGAGCCATTCTCTGTGATTACAGACAGGACTGGAGACATATCTGTCTCTCTCTCTCTCTCTCTCTCTAGCTCTCTGTCACTATGTTTGTTTCCTATTTTTGGTTTGGCTAGACAATGCAACATTCTAAAAAGGGCAAGCCAGAGAACCTGACCAAAATGTGAATTTGGGTCTGCATTAAATGTTTGTGTGTGTGTGTGTGTTCTTTACAGGCTCGAGACCAGAAGACCCTGGGAGACATGCGTGCGGCTCAGGAGTGCTCGGACAAGGCAAAGTGGTACAATATCCTGGCGTCTGGCTGGAACCTTCTGGTGCCGCTGCTTTTCCTTGGGCTTTTCGGACTGCTTCTCGTCCACCTTGGCAGCCTGCAGGGAAGCTTCGACTTCTTCGGTGAAGAAGGCTACCAGAATTTCATGAAGCTCTTTGGCAGGTAGACAGCGAAGGAAACATCTGGAAAAAAAAAATTCCAATGATCCCAACAATGAACAATAATGATCCCTGGACTTATAAACCTCTGTGCCTCGTCAACCTTTGTTTATCTTCTCACTAGTGAATTATTGTATTATTGTTTTTATTATTATTCTAAAAAAGAATTGTCAGATTCTTGTATGGTAAATGTGAGAACTATGAGAAATATCCAATGCATTTGTTGTTATTGTTGCTTATTTGAAGTTAATGTGACATAACTGGAATAAACTATTTAACGTCATTAATTACTTTGATCTCGTCACTGTTTTGGATAAACTTAAAGAATAAGTTATAGTAAGAAACTTAGATGTGTGCAATGATCCCAACAGAGTCATGTGTGTGTGTATGTGTGTGTTAAACCACAAAACGTATATCAGATTTGGACACCAGTTCTGTCATAATTAATATCTTCTTAATATCAAAGATGTAAAAGTGTTTAAGGCACAGGATACTGCAGTTCCATCTTAATTTTTCTTAGAGGTGAACATGATGTTGTGGTGTCTGAAGCCAAGTTTGGTGTCTGCTCTGTAATACTGTGGTGTGTATGTACTGTGGGCTGCCCTGCCCTGTTGGGTTCCACTGCTGACCACTCCTCGCTCTGTTGGTATTTATATGATCTAAATGACAGACCTGCCTGCCAGTGCTCGCTGCCCGCTCTATTTCTGCTTGCTAAAAGAGTGGAGACAGATGTGGAGGGACTGATTAAAGAGGAGAAAACAACATATACTTTCATATTCCTCTCTTTCCTGAAATACACACAGTAGCCAGTGTCAGGAAGAGCTGCATTTGCTCTTCTTCATCTGACCCTCATATGATTTAAACACAAATCATATAGTACTTTGTAGTTGTAGGTATTCATAATGCTGGAACCTTGAAAAATTGTTACAAACAGGAATTAAATGGAATAATACTTTATATCAGGAATCCACTCGCAACAAATCTAAGGTTGGGATGGGGGCAGTTGTCAGGTCCAGGGGATGGGGTGGAGGGGCTTAATGGTTAGGGCAACCCAAGTGTCACATGACCACAATACACCATGGATATAAAAAGCCTACACAGGCAGGTGTCTGTAATAAAAAAAATTCAACCAAGATAAAGATTCAAGACTAAAGAAAAAATTAAACCAGGATAAATCATGTAAAATTACAAGGTAAAATCACAACATATAAAATTTCTGGGGGAAAAAAATATATAGGAAAAAAGTTACAAGTGCCTGGTTGCATAAGTATACACCCCCTAAACAAATACTTTGTTGAAGCTCTTTTTGATTTTATTTCACAATTCAATCTTTTTCTAGAACAGTCTATCAGCATGGCACAGCTTGACTTGGCAATGTTTTTCCTGTTCTTTCTTGCAAAAAACATTCCAGACCCATCATATTGTTGGGGACTTCTCCTGTGCATAGCCTGCTTCAGGTCATCCCAGAGATTTTTAGTCGGATTCAGGACTGGGCTTTGGCTAGAAAGCAGTAACATTTATTCAGTTATGCTGTTCATGGCAGCCTCCATGGTAAGTGTTTGTCTTGTCCTTTTATAAATTTAGAGAGACGTCCTGTTCTTGGTGATGTCGCTGTGTGTCTCTCCACTTTTTCTATTCGTTCATGATGGCCTTTATAGTATTCCACGGTACATCTAATGCTTTGGAAATTATTTTATACCCCACTGAATCCATGTGTGCCTTAGAAGCCAAGAAAATCCTACAGAAACAGTTAAGGTTTGTCAGAATAATTTATCAACTGTTGTCAGCTGTATGATGATGATTACTTTTTTATGATAATTCGATTGAATGTGATAGGTTCATTCTCTGCACAGCCACATAGTTATAAGCTACAACCAGGTTACTGTAATTTTTTTTTTATTTTAACAAATTTTTCCCTAAAATGTTTCTGATTGTTTTTCCAAATAATTTTCTGAGAAGTCACAGGAGTTTGCTAGAGTAGATACCTAAATAAACATCATCATGAAGACTATAAAAAATTCCAAAACAAATGTATCAGACAAGGATTGGTTTAAAAAATATATTCCAAACCCGATACAAGCTCATCACCCAGAGAACACCATTCTCACAGAAGGTAGCATAATGTTGTGGGAATGCTTTTCCTCAGCTGGAGAGATTGATGGTGGTGCTCACTGCTGCTGGGGATGTGACCCAGGGGACTGCTGTGGATAGAACCACTTGGTGACTTTCATGCTGTCTCTGAACTGCTGTTACATCAGCCAACTATCGGCATGAAGGAATTAGTGCTAAGACATTAATAAACCCAGAAAATACATTACATTATTAAATTATTTACTGTCTAATGTCACCCAAATGAGGATGAGTTCCCTTCTGAGCCTGGTTTCTCTCAAGGGAGTTTCCACTGTTGCCTCAGGCTTCTCATTAGGGATACATGTTAGGGATAAATAGTGACTTAACATTAAACTTTATAATTCTTTCTATATTTCTATACTTCTGTAAAGCTGCTTCGAGACAATGTCCATTGGAAAAAGCGCTATACAAATAAATGAAATTGAACTGAAAAATTGTTCCAGCCTGCAAGAGACTTGAGAGTGAAGCATAAAGACTTCCTCTAAATCTAAGCATCCAGGCAAAGCAACACTGGAATGGTTCAAAATCAAGAATGCATATGTGTTAGGAAAGCTCAGGCTTTAATCCAACTGAGAATCTCAGGCAAGACAATTGCTGTGTACCCATGGAATCCGATCCAAGCTTGACCAATTTTACGAAAGAAGAATAGGCAAAATGATTCAAATGGGCAAAGCTCATCTCAGATGACTTGCAGCTGTCATTGCAGCCAAAAGTGGTTCTACCAAGTAATATGCTTGGGGAAGGTGAATACTTATAAGAGAGGTGTCCAATAAGACTTATATAAGAGATCTTATCCTCAAAGGGTGTGTGTTTATTAACCTTGTACAAGCTTTGAGCAGTCTGTGTAGTGGTAGTAACAGCTTTAACAGGCTTAGTTTGACAAGCCTTTTCAGAAGTAGATAGAACTTGAACTGCTGCATCAACCTTAGTGCAGCTGGAGTTGCTGGAGTGCTGGTACCTTGTGAAGACTGAGCTTTAAGAAAATGTGCTGCGTTGAAGCACTTCAAGGGAGGCTTGGATGTAATTCAGCTGAGTGCAGGTTAAAGCTAGGACACAGAAAAAAGGGATGTTTAAAATAGCTGTAAATTGAAATTAATTAACAAAAGGAAGACCGGTGGCTCGGAATAACTTACCCATGTTGTCTTTGGAGCCAGAATGAGCCTGTTTGACAAAAGTAAGCTGGAAAAACCCCACTGATAGGGACCAGAGAACACACATTTTTTAATATAAGGTTGACATCAAAGTTTGATTATAATGGAAATGTTAAATAGTAATATATAATGGTGTCAAGAAAAGTCTTAAATTTCTAAAGAGAAAAACAGTTGAGCAGTTCAGCTGAGGGGTTTTGGTTTAGGTCATCATTTAATGATAAGAGAAAAGAATATAAGGACAATGTATTGGAGAGTTTGTTTCAGAGGTTGCTGGGATGTTCATTAGAGCAACTCAATTCTTGTAACCAGTGTTGTTTGCAATAAACCTCGTATCTGCATTCATCTAGTCGCCATAATTCGTCTTATTTAGTTTAAGTCCTGCTCGACTGAGCTAGTCAGGTCAGTGTGGAGTTGGAGTCAGATATAGTAAATTGTTTGAAGATTGGATGATTTTTTTTCCACAAGGGCC
Organism: Hemibagrus wyckioides; assembly: GCF_019097595.1. Taxonomy (NCBI): domain Eukaryota; kingdom Metazoa; phylum Chordata; class Actinopteri; order Siluriformes; family Bagridae; genus Hemibagrus; species Hemibagrus wyckioides. The sequence goes on along the minus strand of NC_080723.1, from coordinate 9,817,627 downwards.
AGTGAGGGTGCAGGTTTACCAGTCAAGTACACCTAATTCCATCTGTTTAATCAGTTAGAAGGCTTTCAATAGACTCAGGTGTGGCTTCTGCTTGGTTGGAATGAAAACCTGCACCAACACTGGCTCTTTGTGGATAAAATTAGATAGCAACACTGCACTTAAACACTGAAATATTAGTGTTTCAATTAGTTTTGCATTAAATACTATATATACTGTCACATGGTTAAAAATCCCAGAAGTGTTTTCAAACACTAAGACAACACTAAGGGCTGGCATTGTCTATGTTTAAGATAATAAAAGAATATTTGAAAATCTGCTCAAGGAACTCCATTAAATCTACAGGAACTGTAAAGGATTAAAAGGTTGTGTTGGCGAGACATGGTCCACGTTGTGCTCCATCCTCCAGAGGTTGCTGCTACCTTGGCAATATTGTACACTGTTGCCGAATGCCAGAAGAAATGAGAGCCAGATAAACTAGGTGTTATGAGAATACCTGTCTGGGAGAATACAGAGCTGGGAGTGTTTTACTGAGCTCCACCCCTCCATTCACGTTATTAATCTGACTCACTGAACTTGTTCAATGCACTCACGAAATTTTAGATCACAAGACACAAATTCCAGGCTCCAGCCAATCAAAATGGTGCATTTTCTTTACAGAGGGTGGCTTTAGATTGTAATGTATACAAACAAAAAACCTACAGTGACGTGTATAAAGACCTGTCACATGTCACCACCGTGTGTGCTATCATGAGCCTCACCAGGTAGGCTTCAAAACTTATTAAAAATAAGAATATCTGTGCTGAAGATTGAAATAATGCCTTGATACTAAGCCATAATTAACACAGATTAATTATAAAGTTGATATTAAAATGGTATTGATCTGGTGTAATAGAATTTTTAAAAAGCAGTGTACACTGTAATATTTTATATACAAACAGAGATTGTGATTGGGGATTAGTAGGCATGTAGTTTTTCTGCACTCTTGGTGCTGTAGGGTATTTGGGTGGATCACACAGTCCATGTACCCAAATTAACATCTACGGTACATGACTACAGAGCGGACCTCAGTGCCGCTTTGAGCTTAAGGTATAATCTTCTCCACTAAATGGTCAGGAGATTTGTGCTGGTAATGATAAATGGTTCAACTCATCAAATGAAGCTTGCTGGGTGTTTCTCAGACCCCACCCAGTTCCCATAATAGCTTGTAAAAAAGCACAGATGATACGGTACAGGCACATGTTTGCACTTAGCACCAAATACCGGACTGTTCAGTTTCAGTTTATGGCCCATGAGAGTGAGAGTTTTATATGTTTCTTTAAAATGTTAGAAACACAGCACTGTTCAGTAAAGTTTGCACATAGCCTATATATCAAGACCACACATCTTGATATCTGAAATATTGTTTCTCTTTTATATATAATATATGTATATATAATATTTTTTTAACTTATGCAAAATATTGCTTTCCAAATAAACAACACTTTCCTTTGGTACACTATATTGAACCGAAATTGTGTATATTTGCATAACAAATCTCGTTCCTTACATTCTGGTATGCAAAAGCTAACTCTTGTCATAGTTTTACAGAAAATAGTTGGTAGTGTAACCCTCTTTCTCCTCACAGGAGGAAAATAACCAGCAAAGAATTAAAAACTTCTCTTCTTTAAACATGTACTATCATGAGCTGTCTGATTCTGTGCCAGTTTTCTATGTGGGTCAAAGATTCCTGCTGAAGTGGCTCTGCTTTGTTAGAACCACAGACAGAGAAAGTGTGTGAGAGGGAAGGTGTATCATGTGTAGACATGTAGACATGAATTTAAAATGATAAAAACTTTTATATAATTATATCAGGTGAATTTTTCAACACACTTTTCCTGAACAGAAATGCAGTCTTAATATTTCACAGCTTTTCCCTCTTTCTTTTTTTCAAAATTTTATTGAAAGAGGGTTTTCGAGACACCATGGTACAATCAAAGTACAGCAATTCTGTTACAAAGAAATGAGTCACTTATAATCCAGTACAATATATAGACATATATACATCCACATACATATATACTTATACCCACTTATATACATACATACATATATATACACACACACACATACATATATATACACACACGTACATACGCACATACACACATACACACATACATATACACGGATACATGTATATATACACACGTACACACATATGCACACCCACATACTTAAATCACATAATGAAATACATTTTATATGTACATAACATTACACAGTAATGCGTTTCCACTTTATATATTTACCAAATGCCAAGGGAATTTGTTTTTTTTTGTCTTTTCATCCATTTTTTTTTGTCTTCTTAATTCACATAAAATCTGTTTATAAACTGTCTCGGCAGGAATATGGCATTGATTAATGATCATTTTACATCTTGTTTTCCATATTTTATAATTAACTATACTTATAATTAACCAATAAAAGTCTTCTATGTTTTTTGTCATTTTTTTTCCAAATACTCCATACAATATTGTTTTCTCATTTATATTTATGTCGATTCCCAAATCTTTAACTTTCTGCCATATTTCTACGGATCTTGGACACTTTATCAGCAGATGTTCAACAGTTTCATCTTCGTTACAAACCCGTAAAGGACAAACTTTTGTTGTTACATAACAGCTCCACCTCACTACACACCTTACTGCTAATCTACCTACGCTAATCAGCCAAGCTACATCACGGACATTTTCTGAAATATCCTTTGAATTTTGAAATATTTTTTATACATTTCTTACTCTGTGATGAGATTTATGTCTAACTATTCCTCCATATATGGTTTTATTTGACTGAGTGCTCCAACTGATGTCTACATTTTTATATTTGAAGGTGAAGTCCCCATATATAAGTTTATAAAATGGTAACTTTTGTCTTGCTCTACCTATTTTTTTTCCCCCACGTTTTACTTTCTCCCACCCAGCCAGATTTCCGATCTATCGCTTGCGATACGTTTTTACAAAAAGCTATTTTAAGTTTACTCTCTAGTTCAGTGACCCCCAGCCCGCCTAGGTCTCGGGGTTTATACATTAAAGTTCTAGTGGTAACTTCCCTATTAGTACCCCATATAAATTTCACACACATTTTATTTAATTTCATCGTTATTTTTTTTTCTGGGGGAAAGATAGTAGCTAAAAACAGTAGTTTTGATAATACAAATGTTTTTATTACCTGTATTCTAGTTTTATAGTTAGCTATTTTCCAGTTTCCCATCTCATTCCTTATCTCTTTTTCCTTTTCTTCCCAATTCCGTTCAGGGCATCTGTCCTTTGTAAGAATTAAACCTAATACTTTAATTTCTTGTTTAACTTCAATATCTAATGCAGGCATATTATTGTTACCCATCCAAATCACTTCAGTTTTATTATGGTTTAGTTTAGCTCCTGAAACCTCTTCATAATTTTTAAATAATTCTCTTACGACGTTCAGTTCTTCTTGATTTTTAATAAAGATGGTTGTCATCTGCATAGGCGGTAATTTTACTAAGATTCCCTGATCCTACAGACACGCCTTGTAATCTATTATCTCTTTTTATCATATGTAAAATTGGACTTATCGCTATTACATATAGTGCAGCACTTAGTGGACAGCCTTGTTTTACGCCTCTGTTTACCTCAAGTATGTCAGTTAATTGACCATTGACATTTATTCGTACTCTTGACATTGTATATAATGTTTTAATCATGTTTATGTATTTTTTAGGAAACCCATAATGGTCCATTACTTCCCATAAGTAATCCTGTGAAATGTAATCAAAAGCTTTCTTTTGATCTAATCCTACAATGAAAACATCTTTGATGTGTATTTATAATAAGTTCCCTCAATGTCCCAAGATTTGTCCCACATATATCGTCCTTTAATTGCACGTTTGCTCTACTTCAATTATTTCACTCAATATAGTATTCATACGGTTCATAAGAATTTTTGCAAGGATCTTATAATCTAAATTCATTAGACTTATTTGTCTCCAGTTATCAAGTTCATGACTGTCTCCTTTTTTATACATCAGTGAAATTATATTATGGTAAAATAGTTCATTTCCCTTCCTGTATCCCTTCATTATATAAGTCAGTTAACATGTCTGTTATATCTTTCATGCAAATCTTATAGAACTCTGCAGGGAGTCCGTCGGGTCCTGGGCTTTTCCCATCATTTAATTCTAAGATCGCATTTATGATGTCTTCTGGTTTTATAAGGTCTTCTAAGTGTTGGAAACGGTCACCAGCCAATTTAGGGCACTTTGCTAAGAAATTGGTTATCTTCCTCTTTTCTATCACTATCTTAGTTGTTGCGTCCTTACACATATTCATTATCAAGTTCCGCTTTTCCCTTTCATTCTCATCTCTATTCCCTGCCCCATCTCTTATACCTTTAATATATTTTTCTTCCCTGCGTTTCTTTAATTGTTTAATCACATGCACAGGATTTCCTGTAAATCTTGTGTTAAGTCCTGCATGAACATGTACATTCGGAAATAGCTCATCGTTCATTTCAGTTAGTTCGGCCTTCATTTTAGACAATTGAAATTCGTCGTTGTCCTCCCTATTTTTTTTTTATTGTAAGACTATATTCTTTTCAAGTAGTTTATTATAATACTTGTTCTTTAATTGCTTCAATTGTTTACATTTGTATTTCAAAAATGTTGTGATTTGTTTCTTAAAGACATTCCATAGTTCAATGCTCGAGTTTGTCAATACTTTAAGGTCTTTAATTCTCCTTATTTCTTTAGTTAAATCATGAACCATTTCGTTGTTTTTAAGGCTTGTTACATTCAACTTCCAGTACCCTTTTTTCTCATAATTTATTACATGTACTTTGGCCACCACCGCTAAATGATCGGAGTCCACCAGATATTCAGTTTTATAATTAGTCACATTCATTGTTTCAGAGATATATATCCTATCTATTCTTGTTCTCACTTTTTTGTCAATACGTGTGTATCCTATGTCACTAGGGAAGAGCATTCTAAACGTATCCTTGAGGGAATATGTGTCACATATCTCAGTTAGCAATTTACCTTCCCTAGTTATGTCCTTATCTACCACAGGGAACCTGTCTTTTCCGTTAGTAATCGTATTAAAGTCCCCACACAGTATAATATTAAATCCAACATTTAGAAGTTCATATAATTTATAAAATATTTTCATTTTCCCAGCCCTATCCGGAGGTGTGTACAGGTTTATGATTCTCATTTTTTGATTTTTATAGTGGCAATCTATTAACATCAGTCTTCCAGGGATTATCTCTCTATACAAGATAATTTCTACAGCATTTTTAAAGAAAATACCTACACCATCAGCCCGATCTTCTCCTATAGAGATTACAACATGATTCCCAGGCCATCTTTTCCCTCTTTCCTGGACGAAACATATTCATGATCATGCTGTGTGTGTGTGTTTGTGTGTGTGTGTCTTGTTGTTGCGAATTTTACCAGCTCTGTCTACGTTTCAGCTCTGCTCACTTCTGGAACCATTTTCGTCTTTTTGTCACAGCACTTCCTGGCCATAATCACACACAAGTGTGATTATCACACGTTACCTACAGGTACTACCACTTCCTGTCTATCCACAACAGACACTTGACCATGGGGATGTGGCAACTTGCTGGTTAAGGTGTTGGATTACTGATTGGAAGGTTGTGAGCTCAAACCCCAGGTCCACCAAGCCACCACTGCTGGGCACCTTCACTTTCAGTTGCTCAGTTGTATGAAATAAAATCTAAGCTCTGGATATGCATGTTTGCCAAATGCCTTAAATGTCCCTGGTGCTGTATAAACCCACCACTTAATTTAGGCCAGAGAGCCATCTGGCCTGCTGCTAACATCTTGAGTCAAGAGAATCTACCAATACCCCTTGTTTAAATCTGGTGTTGAATAAAAGCAAGTGGCGTCTTACTGGAGCAGTTAATTAATGGTATGACTCAAATTTAGACACTGGGTTAACTTTTCCGCACAAAAACAGACCAAGACGACGAGGCTGCTCCAGTCACTGTGGAAGTCCTCAATTATTCACATAGCACTGAGTGTACAGCTGTGATACGAGTTCCACCCACTTATCCCCATTCCACCCACTTATCCCAAAGTGCCATGGCACCCTGATCCTGGGGAACTGTAACCAAAGGGGTAGAAGGAGAGGAGGGGAGAGAGCCTGAGAGAGAGAAAGAGAGAGAGACAATGCGGATTCGACCAGGTGATCCACCACTCTGTCGAGAGATTCTAATTGGTAGCACTGGACGGAAGGAAAAACAAAGCACACTTGCCATAATCACAAGTTAGAATCATCATACGTTACTCTCCAGTTCAACCTGTTCTCTCTCTGCAGCCTATGCTTGACTATGCCACCACTGAAACAAAATCTTGCTAGGAAAGCAACATAATAATAATAATAATAATAATAATAATAATAATAATAATAATAATAATAATAGTGTAGTATAGTATAGTATAGTATAGTATAGTATAGTATAGTATAGTATACTTGTATTCTTGATGTCTCTAATAGATAATATCTCTAATATTATAGACTAATGTTCATTGGACCATGTTGAATTGCCTGAGCTGGGTTTGGATGGATAAAAAGATCAGTCTGGTTGATAGTGAGAGTAGAGGTCTGTATCGGGACTCTTATGAGAGAGAGAGTGAGAGAGATAGAGAAACAGAGAGATTTTTACAGATCTTAGTACTGACTCTAATTAAGTGTTGTACAGCAATTAAAAAAAACATTAAAGAAAAACAGAACTGACTCATACACTGAGCCATTGCAGAGTCTCTTCTGCACCTGGAGGCTTTGAGGTTTGATTCCCGCCTCTGCCCTATTTGCATGGGTTTTTCATTTTCTCCCCTTGTTTCAGGGGTTTCCTCCAGGCACTTACATTTTCTTCTCCAGTCCAAAGACATGCATAGTGTGTGTGTGTGTGTGTGTGTGTGTGATTTTGCCCTGCACCACTTTGTCCACTGACAAATCCTCCAGGTTTCCAGTGACCCTGTATAGCATAAGGGGCACATAAAAACGCTTTGCTTTGTATAATTCCTTATCTTTAATATTTCTTTAATTGATGACAGTTACATACAAAATAATGAATGTACAATACATAATGAATTTAAACTAGGCCGTGTTATAAAAGGCAATAAACTTTCATTAGTTAGTCTTCTTATACATACACATACATTTATACACACTCAGGAACAATGTGTAGGATAATAATGTTTTGTGGAACAGATATGCATCCATGTGTATCCAGCTTAATAAATGAAGCCCACTATGAGTGTTGTGTTACAGTAGTGTTTAACTTCTACAGATGCCTGCTGGGACAGACGGAGGTTAGGGAATTTATAAAGCAGTGTATGCTGGCAGTGGGCACTAAAGCTAGTCATGCCAGCAGCCTTGCAGATGTTCTGGTGGAGGGAGACTTGCGCGGCCATTACAGCCACGGACTCAACCGCATGGGTGTGTATGAAAATTCTTTTTCACTAAACACCATTTTGTTTTCTTATTTGAATGTGCGATACTACACAGAGTTCTCTTTACCCCAGTTTCCTCCCCACAGACATGGAAGCTGATTGACGTCTCTAAATTGTCTGTAGAGTGTGAAAGGAAATGTGAATGAATGTGTGATTATGCCGTGATTATGATGAACCGGTGCATCCTGTGTGTCCTTTATGCGAGTCTCACAATATGCTGCAGGTGTCTGAATAATGCAACAACCTCTGAATTTTTGGCGCACTCAGTTCTGGAAGATGATGGCCAAAGAAGGGCAAGGGCAAAACTACATATTATTCATACTTTTTAACAGTAACGGAGGAACGCAAATGAATGCAGTGAAGTAAAAGTACATTTCTGTGATTAAAAATTCATTTAAAACAACTTTTTTTTTTCCAAAAAACTGAAGTAAATGTAAAAAAATAAATGTAATGCATCACTGTCCACCTCTTAGGGTTAGGGTTAGGGTATAAGGTGTATGGTTATGGTGTAGAGTTAGGGGTTAGGGTATAGTATTTGATAAATGAAATGCAAAAAAAATGAAAATATCTTGATAATAGTCAAAAATCTCATTTAAAAAAAAAATGCAAATAATTTAAATTGACTGAATTTTTATTCATAAATTTAGTTAAGGCATTATTTACAGCCCAGTTTATTAAATATATATATTTAATAAACTAAATATTATTAAACCTACACTATATTGCCAAAAGTATTCGCTCACAAATCCAAATAATCAGAATCAGGTGTTAAAATCACTTCCATGGCCACAGGTGTATAAAATCAAGCACCTAGGCATGCAGACTGTTTTTACAAACATTTGTGAAAGAATGGGTCGCTCTCAGGAGCTCAGTGAATTCCAGCGTGGAACTGTGATAGGATGCCACCTGTGCAACAAATCCAGTCGTGATATTTCCTCGCTCCTAAATATTCCACAGTCAACTGTCAGCTGTATTATAAGAACGTGGAAGTGTTTGGGAACGACAGCAACTCAGCCACGAAGTGGTAGGCCACGTAAACTGACGGAGCGGGGTCAGCGGATGCTGAGGCGCATAGTGCGAAGAGGTCACCAACTTTCTGCAGAGTCAATCGCTACAGACCTCCAAACTTCATGTGGCCTTCAGATTAGCTCAAGAACAGTGCGCAGAGAGCTTCATGGAATGGGTTTCCATGCTGCATCCAAGCCATACATCACCAAGTGTAATGCAAAGCGTCGGATGCAGTGGTGTAAAGCACGCCGCCACTGGACTCTAGAGCAGTGGAGACGCGTTCTCAGGAGTGACGAATCGCGCTTCTCCATCTGGCAATCTGATGGACGAGTCTGGGTTTGGCGGTTGCCAGGAGAATGGTACTTGTCTGACTGCATTGTGCCAAGTGTAAAGTTTGGTGGAGGGGGGATTATGGTGTGGGGTTGTTTTTCAGGAGCTGGGCTTGGCCCCTTAGTTCCAGTGAAAGGAACTCTGAATGCTTCAGCATACCAAGACATTTTGGACAATTCCATGCTCCCAACTTTGTGGGAACAGTTTGGAGCTGGCCCCTTCCTCTTCCAACATGACTGTGCACCAGTGCACAAAGCAAGGTCCATAAAGACATGGATGACAGAGTCTGGTGTGGATGAACTTGACTGGCCTGCACAGAGTCCTGACCTCAACCCGATAGAACACCTTTGGGATGAATTAGAGCGGAGACTGAGAGCCAGGCCTTCTCGTCCAACATCAGTGTGTGACCTCACAAATGCGCTTCTGGAAGAATGGTCAAAAATTCCCATAAACACACTCCTAAACCTTGTGGACAGCCTTCCCAGAAGAGTTGAAGCTGTTATAGCTGCAAATGGTGGACCGACGTCATATTGAACCCTATGGATTAGGAATGGGATGTCACTTAAGTTCATATGCGAGTCAAGGCAGGTGAGCGAATACTTTTGGCAATATAGTGTATTTCTAGCAATTTCTTCTTAATTCAAAGTTTATATTTTTTTATTCTGTTGTCAGATCATTTGTTCTATATAGATTTTTTTTTTCTTAGCGTTTGTCCCACACACTTGCAGCGTCCACTGTTTGTAGCGGAACAATCAACCTACACGATTTGGCACAAGTTTTTACGCCAGATGCCCTTCCTGTCACCACCCTCCCATTTTTATCCAGGCTTGGGACTGGTGCCAAGAGTCTACTCTTTAGCGACGGCGCCCTGCCCAGAAATCGGACCCGGGCCGCAGCAACAAGAGCACGGGATCCTGCCACTGGACCACCAGGAGGCCATTTGTTCTATATAGAAATGAAAGCTTAAAATAAGCAAAATTATCTGCCAGAAGAACTTAAGCAGAAGAAGCATAAAATTAGTAAATACAAAATGTTTAGAAATAGGTTTATTAATTTTATATCTGGTTTGTAGGAAACACTTACTAAATGTTGCAATATTTAAGACATCTTTACATGTTAAATATTTTTTTGTTAAATACATTTTAGGAAGAATGAATGTATTAAACTCGCGGATTAATAGAAAAAGTGAAAACTTTCAGGACTCTGAAAACAGTGTTGTGGTATAAAGTGCAGTAATGACTGTAAAACAATGTGGACTGGACTGGAAAATCTTGTCCTGTGAGTCTGTCGGTGCTGAAAAATATTTTCTACTTCACGGCTTTTATGAACTGGTTATTTTGAATGTGTATTATAAATTTTAAAAAATCATTTACAAAATCAACTCAATATTAATAGTTGTGTTCCAGATTTATATGTAAAGGAGACTCGAGCAGGAATCTGTGCAAAGGAGGGTGAGCCGGTGGTGGAAAAGGAGTCAGTGGCTACAGCACTTGTAAACGGAAAGAACCTCCTGGGTCCAGTTGTGGGAAACTACTGCATGAGTTTAGCTCTGAAGAAAGCACGAGACGTGGGCATCGGCTGGGTTGTGGCTTACGGCAAGTCAAATACACCAAACATCATGAATTGAACTATTTACAGTGAAATCTGTCAGGATATCATATAGTTGCTGGTCACAACTGAGAACGCAGTAAACTTTTTTCTTTGTCTTTGTTCAGCCTCCAACCATTATGGAATTGCCGGCTATTATTCCAAGCAAGCACTGAAACAGAACATGATTGTGAGTTCAACAACGTGTGTGTGTTGTATGTGTGCATGTGTACACACACACACACAATGCAATGCGACACCTAAATATAACCCTACATCAACCCCAGAAACCAAAAGCAAACATGTGTGAAGTTGTTTGTTTAATGTTCGTTGTATTTACGTTTTCGCTAAGGACTTTTATTTTGGCGTTGTGTAATGGAATGGAATGGAAAGGAAAGTGTGGGAACGAGAAAAAGAGTGAGTTTAGCGGGCACGGAGAGTAGTGTTGCTCTCCTCCCAGTTCTAGGCCTTTTGCTCAATTAAAAATTATGAGTCGTCTATATTTTCAAGTCCATCGTCTTTATTTAAATCAGTCCACGGGCAGCTAAACCCCAAGCCTTACATATTTAATGACCAGAGTTCTCCTTGGTCATCAGCCAAATATGCCCAGAAGGTCAAATCCATCCTTGTGATGAACACCAAGCTTACACACAGTGAGATTACATCTCTTAAAGAAATATCAGTAGAAGAAGCATTTTTAGTGGTTGTTTTTAATAGATGCCAAAATAAAATATATTATTATAAATATATTAGATGATAGAGTTTCAGCCATGATATAGCACCCCTGGAGCAGAGACAGTTAAGGGCCTTGCTCAGGGGCCCAACAGTGGCAGTTTAGCAGTGCTGGGGATACCAGTCGACAACCCAGAGCTTTAACCACTTGAGCTAAATCTTCTGAAAGCATTTATAACTTAATATTTTTTACCCTGATTTCTCTTTCACTGTGTTTAGGGCATGTGCTACACTAACACCTCTCCTCTAGTGGTTCCTACACGAGGTAAAGAGGTTGGTATTCATCACTAATATCTCTATATTATCAGTGTTTCCCTTATTACAACGCAGCTCTGATGTGACATGTGACAAGGGAAGTTTACACAACACAGCAGCTTTGTAATGGCAATGTATTAATTCCTTTTTCCCTATACACTAACCTCACAGCTCAGATCCAGTCCGAACATTTTTAGCCTAAGCTGGCTGTCGTGAAGTTATCCAAAATGGCACAGACTTGATGTCAATGTGCTCTAAAACATGGGTGGAAATCACAATCCTTTGTTATCTATAAGTTTTTTATATTTTATTATTGACTTCCCTATAGTTATTAGCACAGTTAACCCACATATAAGTAACAACAAGTTATGTTTTCCACTGGAAATTTCAGGACAAAATAGAACAACTATAATGTATAACCAGAAAATTGTTAGAATGGGTCAGATATCTGAAAAGCTGGATGAGGTTCATTAAATAAATCTGTAGTGAAACGGAAGAGGAAGCTTTTATTTGTCATTTACACCTTAAAACACAGTGAAACTCTTTTGTCATATATCCCCACTTTGGAGGTTGGGGTCAAAGTGCAGAGTCAGCCATGATACTCCTGGAGCAGTGAGGGTTGAGAGCCTTGCTCAGGAACCCAGCAGATTGTAAATGTAAATTAAATTTTCATGTAAATTAAATAAATAAAACAACATCGCACAAAAAAGTTTCAAATATCATGTAGGTTCATGACATGACTGACAAAAGTAGAGCTGAAATATATACATTTGCTTTAATCCAAAGTTGATCCAGTATTGTAGGCAATTTTAGACAATATTCTGACTACACAAACTGCAAATAATACACAACTATAAGACAGGATGTACAAAATGTACAAAATAGGAAAATACAAACGATAGCTTAAGTAGGTATACACAGTACCATGACAAAACAAGATGAAAATGAACACACATTATATGTACTTATATCCATCCATCCATCCATTGTCTATGCCCGATTATTCCTAATTAGGGTCACGGGGGTCCGCTGGAGCCTATCCCAGAGCACATAGGGAGAAAGGCCACAGGTCACCAGTCCATCACAGGGCCATGTACTTATATGTTTTTCTTTATTTTTCTTTCTGCAAAGTGCACACTGGGGACAAACCCTATTAGTGTAGCAGCTCCTGCTAAGGATGGAGACAGCTTTGAGCTGGACATGGCAACCTCAGCTGTTGCTCTTGGAAAGGTAGGCACAAACACGGCTGCACACAAGTAACCGGTAAACATCTAAAGAATAGAAGTGAACTTTCTTGCATTTTTTATTCTGCCTCTCTCTCTCTGTCTTTCCCTCTCTATCTGTCTCTTTCTCTCTCTCTTTCTGTCTCTCTCTCTCTCTCTCTCTCTCTCACTCACTCATCAGGTGGAGCTTCATGCACGTAATGGCCACTCTATCCCAGAGGGTTGGGGTTGTGATGCCAATGGTCTTCCCAGTTCTGACCCTAAGGCAGTGCTGTCCGGAGGAGGCCTGGTACCTGTGGGTGGCAGTGAGACGACAGGTCTCTGTTTTAGTCTTGTCCTAACCACTTCCTGCTCCATGAGCCTATGTAATGGCCAATTTGACATCACAAGCCTACAGCAGCCTATAGTCCTGTCATTACAGCAGTAACACAGTAAACCAAGCTCAGTTATATAGTGAGCCTTCTGTGAAAGAGATGTTTATTTAACATTTATAGAAGGAGTCTCAACTCTTTATCAGTAGGTAAGTTTTCTACCACATTGAAAAATTTCTGGATTGAGACCTTTTTGCTTTTCTGTTTTGTCTTTAACAAGACAAGCTGCATATTATTATATTTTTACTTTAAGAAAGAGAAATGTTTGTGAGTCTTTTTTTAACACAAGTGCAATGTTTTCCTGAAACCACTGACAAACTGAGCAAATTGATGTTGTATAGATGAATAACACTCTTTGAGGCATACTGTTAATGGGAAATAAGCTTATTCCAGAGTCCACTTAAATCTAGCATGCTGTGAATATTGTTGTGGATCTGTCTGTTCTACATATCTTTCCTGTTAGACTTTTAGCTAGGTCACATAAATTAAGAGTAGATATTTAAAGCTATTAACTGGTTAAAGACTCGATGTAACATGTGAACTCTTCTAGATGTATATATCAGGAAATGAAAGCTGTAAAATTTAAAAAAAAAAAAAAAAAAAAAAGGAAAGGAAAGAAAGAAAGAAAGAAAGAAAGAAAGAAAGAAAGAAAGAAAAGAACTAGTCTTGCTGTTCCAATATTTTTATGTAGTTCTATGAGAGTTATAAATGATCATGTGATGAATTGACACTATCTGTGTGTTAGGAGGTTATAAGGGTTATGGACTTGGGCTAATGGTGGAGGTGTTCTGCGGGATTCTTTCTGGCTCGAACTACAGCAAATATATACGCACATGGAGAATGACTGACAGAAAAGCAAACCTGGTATTTACCTTCATATCTGTCACACACACACACACACACACACACACACACATATACACAGTTCCATAAACCCATTAAGATCTTCTCTCTGTGCTCTAGGGTCAGTGCTTTGTGGCATTAAACCCAGAATTCTTTGCTGATGGATTCAATGACAGAATGTCTGATCTGCTGTCTCTACACAGGAACATTGAGCCAGTGAGTATTTGAATCTCATGTAACCAGAGGGAAACGTAAGCAATGGCAACCAAATACAGTGATAGAATATTTGTAATGCATGAAGAGTTCGATAATTTTCACTTTCAGGCAGAGACACAGAGACCAGTACTGGTCCCAGGAGACCCGGAGAGGAAACATAACCGGACCTGCCGTGAGCTGGATGGCATCCTGTACTCATTGAGTGTGGTCAAGCACATGGTACACACACACACACACAGATTCTCACATTGATACACAAATACAATCCTAGATATAAAAGTTAAGCCTTTTACAAAAACATTACAATAAAATTCTACATAATTATGAACAACAACTGGTACATTGCACATGTAGAGATAGCACTGGTCAGACAGACAACAGCAAAAATGACACAATTATTATATCTCATCGAGTTTGAGACGGTATAGGAGGGTAACACCCCCAATCGAAATATTGAAGAAAAAAAAAGTATTATCTGAAATGGTAAAAGTATACAAGTATACATTATATAAATATTGAAAACTATTAATTATTTTGATGTAAGATATATGTTTAATCTAATTAACTGTCTTGTATAGAGGTATAACTCCAATTTCATTGCGAATTGTAATGTATAGTGTTACAGATGGTTTGTGTGTGTGTGTGTGTATGTGTGTGTGTGCAATTTCTCTCCCTCTCTGTTTTTACCAGAACGAAGTTGCCAGCACTTTGGGAGTGTCTCTTCTGCTGCCAACCCACAGACTCATCCAGTAACATGGCAGCTCAGGTGACACTAGTGTGCTTTTCTGGAGCTACATTTCTTGAATGAAGCATTAAATGATTATCAAGTCAAGACATCGACTTTTAAGAGAAACAGAATTTCAGTAATAAATAAATAAAAAAAATACTCCTGAAGTAGATTAATGATTTGTTTTGGCATTTTTGTAAATTTCAGTGTCTAGTCATAGCTTTTGACAGTGTGAACTATAGCAAATGAACGTGACATGTCGTGACATGTAGAAAAACATTCATGAAGAATAAAGCGTAGTGTTTTCTTTTCAGTTTAAATACAGTTGGACCGCCTTAATTATATCCTTCCAACAGGTGGGTCAAACAAATAATCCCCTCCCCCTATTTATTTTATTATTATTTTTAAGATATAGTGTTAGGGCATTTTTCTTTTCTCTGAAAAAACATGGATACCTCCACGTTTGTTTTTTGTTAGCAACAAGCTAGCCGACTAGCTGTGATGAGCAATATATATTTACCTTAGCAAAATTTCTACGTTGATTCATCTAAAATACAATTGAAATAAGTGAATTCATAAGCTTACATTCAGTGTAGAATCAACAAAATGTTAATAACTGAAAAAGAATAATATAAAAGGGATATAAAAAATGCATGTTTTTTAAATTCTGCCCTGAATAAACTACTTCACATACCAAATGTTTGCATGTAGTCCAGAAGATGGAATAATAACTGAATTTACACAAATTAACCAGTGTAAAAGTTTACACACGCTTGATTATTAATCCTGTGTGTTGTCCCCTAGATGATGAGTGTTTATATGTTTTGTGAGAGTTTTTTTCTGTAAGAGTCCCTTATTTGTCCTAAGCAGTTAACCTGCACCCAAATCTTCAGAAAAATCCTCCAGGTCCAAACACAACTATAACAAAAAGTGTAAGCGTGCAAGAAGGCAACACGATACATTAAAAGCCTGGCTTTGTGATAAGTTTTAATTCTTATTGTGCTATTTTTTGGGATACTTCTAAATATCTCATGTAGCTTCTGAAAGGCAGTACTAAAGGAGAAAATAAGATCTTTAAACAAAATACTTGTGTATAGAGTATAACTCATTTAAGTGTTGCTTTTTCATGCTGGGGTCATGTTGATTTGAGGCCATTTGCTGAAACACAGGGTTAAGGAGACTGTCCCCAGTTTCTGTACATAAATCTATGGTTAATCCTCACTCAGCACTACCTTGGGTAGGGAATCATTGCATATTATAAATATCACACGCAATGATTTTTCCACGCCGACACTTGGAGAAACTCTTAATCTCTACTTCACTAAATACTTAAAATTGAATGTAATCATTCATAACTACAAAAAAAAAAATCTTTCAAAACAGAGTGACAGGTAGCCGTTGATCTAAACAACTCAGTTTATTTCTTTTTTCTACAGTTTTGTATAGCAAGTGGAATTTTTCAGATAGAATTCTCTCAGATCAATAATTCTTCTTCTTATGTGATCACATATTTTTCTCATCTAAGTCACATGGTTTACACAAGATCAATGGTCACAAGCGATCATCTCAATCTCTGTTAAAACGTACTAATGGAACTACACCAACCTTTAGAATATAAGCTTTAAATGGACTACAAGGTGGAGTTGTGAAAGATTCCACTACATGGAGCTCCAACCTTGTTAGGTATTAAAGGAACATACTTCAAAATGTCTACTGCATCGAAAATCACTCAGTTCTCTGTTCTTATCCTAGGAGTGTTTTCACCCAATATTAATTTTAAAAGAGTTTGCAGGGCAAAGAGGTATTTTTAATTTAAAGTTCAATCTCAATATACAAGGTCAAATATCACTTTATTATGTGTTATTAAATGTATATTTTACTTATAGTTCTGGACATAACTGTAAAGTAAAGAGAGGGTGATAGATTTTGAACAAATGTGATGTGTGATTCATTTTCAGTGAAACCTTTAAATCCATTGTATCATTTCATATTTACCTTAATCCAGGAAAAGATGGACAGAAGCCTTAATATCAGGGGCCTCATTTATATCAATGGTGCATACATTCAAATCTGGGTGTGAAATGTGTGTACACAACCTTTCTCCTTTATAATGCTTGGCAGAGAATTGGACATAAATGTAACAGCTATACAAATCTTATGTCTTCAGTTTAAAAGAAGAATCCTGCGCTTGCAAATTGGCCACTTCACTGGACTGAGCTAAAAAGTTTACTGACCCCAAGTTTTTGTGATGAACCTCTGAAATTTGTTAGCATTTTGTGAAAGAAAATGCTTTTATGGATACACAAATGTTAAAAAAAAATAGAAAAGATTTACATTCATTGCTCATGGGACCATGCAGCAGGAAAATAAGAGAGACAGATATGCCAGTGTTTTGCTAATAATAGACCATAGTTAAGTAGCTGCCCATTGTTGCTTGGCTTCAGTAGCAGATCATCCACTTACATGTATTTATGTAAATTTCCCAGCAGTGTTGCACAGTTTCTGTGTATACTTAAAAAGTTGGATGGAAGAAAATGAAAAATTGGATGTAAATAGATTTAAAGCATGCATTTCTCACATGAGAGGAACAACCCTAAAGCAGAACAAGCCTGTTAGCAGTGTCTTAAATTTTACATGCATTTACATATTTGTTTTTCACACAAAATTATCAAAGAAGACCAAGAGGCACAAGGGTAAGTTTAAAATTCCTGGAGAGATAGTTTTCAGTAGAAAGTACTGAAAAACTGGTCAGGTATGTTGTTATGTTTAGGCCATTTTAGGACATTTGTACCTGATTTGTTCGCAAGTGTACAATGAACGGCCACATAAAAACGTTACTATATTGTCTGTATTCAAGGGACTTAAATGGGACTGAAATGCATGCAACACTACAATGATTCACAATTTTTCATAATCTAAATGCTCCGTAAGGTCTGTATAAAGTGTACAAAAGTAACAGGAATGTGCTTTGACCTCAAAGTTTGCCATGGCAAGGTCCCTTTCAGGGCAGGTGCTTTCATGGTTGCCTCACCCATGGCAATGTTCTACACTGTTACATAACATAGATGCGAGAACCAGACAGACTAGGTCAGAGAGAATCCCTGTTTAATTAGACAAAGATAGGGAGTGGTTCATGGTGCCCCACCCCTGCCGCAGTATCTTTATTAATTTGTTTCACTGAGTTTAGTCAACATGCACTTGAGGTTTCAGATCATAAGACACAAATTGGAGACTCTTTCTTTCACAGAGACAAGTCACACAGCATCATGAGCCTCAGCAGGTATGCTTAAATCCTTATCGAAAACTGATCTTGTTGAGCCTTGATAGAAGGCTCTAGTTAACCTAGAAATGTTTTTCTACTTTCTTTCATTATTTGCTACTAAAATGATATTGAGCTATTCAAAATGTAAAACCTATTAAAATAAAGATAATAGAATTCAATCACCTGCAGTTAATTTAAACATGAAATAAAGTCAATAATAGTGATACAATTATGACTGAAGTAATTGTCATTTCACAACTTCTGTTTTGCTTTGGTGCACTCCAGTATAATGGCCTCACAAGGTCCAGATTAATTTTTTTAAATTATTTGGAAGAGGGCATAATGGTGCTTTTGGGCTGGCCAGCTGGTATTTGCCACAAACCTCCTGTGAGCATTACCACATGCCTGTACCACCAGAAATTAGGCTGGTTTTGATGACCATCAACTCCTCCAAAAGGAAATCCTCACCCTCCTTTACACAGATGACTGCTCAAGTCTCCTTTACATATAAGTCTGGAGCAAAAACACTGGTGTTAGTATCATTTCTAGGGGAAAAATCAGCAGTAAAAATAAGGTTTCTGCTAAAATCCACGAAACACTGTAGTAAAGAAGATTATAATCTTGAAGAGGTTTCATCTCATAAGTGCGCCTTGTCTTTTTACAACAAAATACCTTTAAATATTTTGGATATGAATGCCTCTACCTCCTAATGCTAAGGCTGTCAAGAGTCTTTTGCAAAGTGGAAAGTGCAAATGTTTCCATGATGACGTGTCTGGATTTGGAAGACAAGCGAGATTTACCTTCAGGGCTTCAGTTCATTTTCCAAGCAGGGATTTTCAGCATGCTATTTCTCAATAGAAAGCAGAAACAGAATACATAATGCAGCTTGTTCCTGTAATATAAATTGCAATAAAACAGTAATTGATCTCTAATAGATTAATATTATATACTAGGTGATACTAATAGATTAACATAGATTAAATAGACAATATTATCAGAAAAGAAAATCTTGTTACATTAAAATAAATGAGAATGTCATGTAAAAATCTCAGTGTGAGTAAATAACACTCATTTTGCCTTAACCTGACTTAAGTCACAAGTATTTGCCTGCTTGCTTTTCTGGTTTTTGATCTTATGTTGCATAATTTTTGGATTTACTTACATTTGTATTTGTTTGTTGATTGAGTTTTTGCCTATTCTATTTAATGGTTTTTGCATGATGTTTTAACTGTTTGCCAGTGTCTTTTTTAATAAAAACCTGCACTCGAATCTGCCTCCAGCCCCATTGTGTGTTAGACAATGTGCATGGAAAGCAAACAGAACTGGCACGCACACTAAACCATTGCAGAGAATCTTCTGTTTATACATCAGCATGAATTTCTGGACTTATTTGTCTTAATTTATAGATTTGTGTTGACTTTCGTTCTGTAATTTCTGATTTTTAACATTTCTTTAACGACAATATGAAACAACTGGAGTATTACAATATTTAAATGACATGTTTGTGTCTGTGTGTAAATGCAAATAAATAAGAATTTCATCTTGACTGTGTAATAAAAAGCATCAATCTATACAAATTATATGATTCTGAGCTAATCAGCTGATGTTTATATTGCTGTCCTCTTATGTATAATTTAAAAAGAACACGCAGAAGCATAAGTCTTTACTTTTTTTTCTGAAATTACTGTATTTTCAAGATTTCTAAATAAATACATGTTTAAGGAAAGCCTGTGTGAGTAAGTGTTGTGTTATATCAGTATTTGACTTCTACAGATGCCTGCTGGAACCAACGGAGGTTAGAGAATTTATAAAGCAGTGTATGCTGGCAGTGGGCACAAAAGATAGTCATGCCAGCAGCCTAGCAGATGTTCTGGTTGAGGGAGACTTGCGCGGCCATTACAGCCACGGACTCAACCGTATGGGTGTGTATGAAAATCCTGTTCCACCATTTTGTGTCCTCCTTTAGGTACGAAATGCCGTTACAGCCACGGACTCAACCGCATGGATGTGTATGAAAATCCTCTTCCACCATTTTGTGTCCTCCTTTGTGTCCTCCTTAATTCACCAACAATCTCAATTTGTTTATTTATTAAAAAACGACTCGTTAGTGCTTGTTGTTGACTCATTAGCAAAAACTTCTTTATTAGCATTAGTAAAGAGTTGTTTGTTATTCCATGACATGCAGCACCAGTGTCTCTTTTCTTCTTGCTTAAATTTAATAAAGAATAAAAATGTTAAAATCCTTTCCAGTGTCTAAAACCTTAAGCTATAGTTGTTCTCTTTACAAAGTACTAATAGAGGAAAATACTGATCTGATACAAAACTATTTCAAGCTTAAAATGGTTAAAATTAGATTCATTTTATATATATATATATATTTTTTCTAACCTTATTTCAAGTTGCCAAGATTCCTTTCGCTGTGTGAATGGTTCCTTTAAATCAACATCTGACCAACCAGAGTTAAGAATTTGAAAGCAACATTATGGTTTTAACTACAACTGACTGTTGTACAGTGTGGCTGGACTGGATAGTCTAGTTTAAGGAGGCATTCATATCCAAAACATTTTTAAATGTATTTTGTAGTAAAAAAGACACGCAGCACTTATGAGATGAAACCTCTTCAAGATTACAATCTTCTTTACTTACGACTACAGTGTATCATGGATTTTAGCAGAAACCTTATTTTTACTGTTGCATTACATT
The DNA here is from genome assembly GCF_019097595.1 of Hemibagrus wyckioides. NCBI lineage: Eukaryota > Metazoa > Chordata > Actinopteri > Siluriformes > Bagridae > Hemibagrus > Hemibagrus wyckioides. The sequence goes on along the minus strand of NC_080723.1, from coordinate 9,796,875 downwards.
TCTTCCCCCTAGAAATGATACTAAAACTAGTGTTTATGTTCCAGATTTATATGTAAAGGAGACTCGAGCAGGAATCTGTGCGAAGGAGGGTGAGCCGGTGGTGGAAAAGGAGTCAGTGGCTACAGCGCTTGTAAATGGGAAGAACCTCCTGGGTCCAGTTGTGGGAAACTTCTGCATGAGTTTAGCTCTGAAGAAAGCACGAGACGTGGGCATCGGCTGGGTCGTGGCTTACGGCAAGTCAAATACACCAAAAATCATGAATTTAAATTATTTACAAAGAAATCTGTCAGGATATACCATATAGTTGCTGGCTATAAATTATCACTCGAGGACTAGGCACTAAATGATCATGAACAATAATGATTATTTTTTCGCTTGATTTCTTGGAGGATGCAGAGGGTTTGACGTGTAATGAATTTCTGAAGTCAGCCATGTTGAAAATCAATACATACTGGAGTGCTCCTATTTCTTCTTCTCTTCCAAATGTTGTACAATCAGTATGAAATTTGGATCACTACATCATGAGATAAGGTTTAAAAAAAGTTTATCTGATTGTTGATATCAATAATGAATTTTTTTTTACATCATTTTCAATTTGAGGTGGCTACCAAAAACAGGAAATGAGGCAATATCTCAGCAAAAGCTTGACTTTTAAATGTAATATACCCCTGATCCTTTGTCACTAAGGGTTGTGGAGAGAAAGTGCTTGTCCTCTTTAATTGCTGCTTGCAGCTATATTCTCTTTATGTTTCCTTGTTTTTCTTTTCTCTTTGTTCAGACTCCAACCATTTTGGCATCGCTGGCTATTATTCCTTGCAAGCACTGAAACAGAACATGATTGTAAGTTGCACACCATTAGTGATTGTGTTTTTGTGTGCATTAACCAGTTAAAACCAGTGAGCGAATATTTAGTGATCTATACTTGTGATTATCTTCCACTGACATAATAGTTTATGCTGTAATAATTTATACATAATAAATCTAACCATAACATCATCCACAGTAACCAAAAGGAAACATTTTTGGGGAAGTATTTTGAGACTGTTATCTTTCATCACCTTAAAACATCAGAATTTTTTTTGCACAGTGCTCTCTAACCTCACAAACCTCTCAAAGGCACAGAAACCAGTTTCTTGTCCATAAATCAGGAATACGCATGACTGACATCTCAAACTTAAACATATCGCACTAACTTGAATGCTGTAGGTAAATAATTTAAATATAAAGTAAGTTTCTGGTTGATTTCCAGTGGTTTTAATGGGTGTCTATTAGCTTTGTTTTAACCAAATATTTGTTCATGTGATTTGGGAAAGGTCTGCTACTACATTGTATGTAGGGAAAGTCAGTTCCCATATCTGTCTCTCTGAGATAATTAACACTGAGACACTGAATACTGAAGCCTGTCTCCAGCTGCTATAGGGCTCAAACATTTCCCAGACAAACATGGGTCCTCCATTATCATGTTTATTGATCTTTTACTTTCAAGGGCCTAACTGTGAATAGTGGCACTACATTTTCTTGATTCACCACTAGGACTCCTGTTTAATAAACATTCCTCTCTGGAATGTGTCTAAGTAAAAAATACCTGTATATTGTTCTGTACAGTGGGGCAAATAATTCTCAGAATCACCCCTACAGGCCAAGAAAGTCATTCTGTCAGTCAATGCTGGCTGACTCAATAGTTGTTAGCCTAAAAAACTAAGAAAACAGACTCAATTTACTGTATGAAGATAACATGAAGCTACATGAAACTCCATTTCTCCAGCTTTGGAGGACATATTCATCCAAAATTCCTTGAACGCTGACCAGTTTTCTCTATCAGTTGTACCTGCTATGACAATTTGTCTCTTTTTAGATGAGTTAAACACCATACTGAATCAGCCCACTATGAGGGTGTTGTCATCATGTTGTCCACCAAATACTCTATAATGCGGCTGGTTGAATTAAAGAATTTGACTCTGATTTCTCTTTTGCTGTGATTAGGGCATGTGCTACACTAATACCTCGCCTCTAGTGGTTCCTACACGAGGTAAAGAGGTTGGTATTCACTTTACACTCTTGAGACATCACATTATTTTTGGTATCTGTAATAAAGTGTTTTATTTTATTTATTACTGGCTTCCACATTAATGTGATTGATGTATGGATCAAAAATTGGAAGAACATGGCAACTAATGTTGCAGTATTCAAATGTGGTGCTAATGTCCATCTTTCACTCATCCTCTTTTTAGAGAGACACTAGGCAATATGCTAAGTACATTTCAAGGAATATTTTGGCCTTCCACAGTCGCTCAATTGCTGCAGGAACCAATAGTCAATTAGAAGGTGAGGCAGGGGCCTACAGGACTTGTCTTTTGACTATAGAGCTTTTTATGGTCAGTGAGGAGATTCATGCAGAAGGAGCATGTACATGAAACTCTCTGTCCTCGTGGTGGACATACTGGAAAAGCTGAAGGAACTGTTCATAGGATATTGTGTGCTCACACCTTGGGACCATAAATTTATACCCCATGCAAGCAACTTGTCAGTGAACAGGGTGAGGAATAGCATGATCTTTGTACGATCTGAAATTCCTTTCTGACATAAGAAGTGAACACTGGAGCACATCCTGTGGGATTGCCAACATATTTCTCTGGCTGTAGAATGAGCGATTGCAGGCAGATTATAGGCGGATTGCTCCTCATTAATACAGTGAACAGTATCTCCGCCTCTCACATGTAAGACTGGGGTTTGATTCCCCGACGGGACCATGCAAAGCCTTTTATTGGGGCAGTGGTGACTGAAACGGTTAAGGCTCTGGGTTGTTGATTGGGGCTCAAGCCCCAGCACAGCCAAGATGCTACTATTGGACCCTTGAGCAAGGTCCTTAACCCTCACTGCTCCAGGGGCACTGTATCATGGCTGACACCAACCACCATAGTTGGAATATGTGAAGTAAGAATTTCACTGTGCTGTAATGTATATATGAAAAATAAAGGCTTCTTCTTCTGTTACTGCTGGAAAAGGAAGCAGAAATGGTGCGTAGTGTTGCTAAGCAAGCCTCTCCAACAAGCTGGCCCTGTGCCATCAATGCCTGTAGATGCAACAGAGATCAGAAACCAGAGAGACTATGATAAGAATACAACACTTGGTAACAACTTAGTAAGAAACACAGAGTGTGTACTTCGTAATGAGTTGAATGAGCATATATATGTTTGTATGATTGTATAGTTGAGTCCTTACTGTGGTGTAAATGAGTTAAGATCAGTAGTCAGGTGAGTAGAGAGTAGGAGTCCTTTGGGCCTGTGCCGGCTGCCTGATGTTATGTTTAGTGTAATTAGAGCACAGGTATGATGCAAATAATACAAGACAGGTAGAACAGGCTACCTGTATGTATTGCCTTCAATTTCAGGTAAGAAGCATAATAAAAAATATATATCAAGATATATACCAAGATATCATAAATAAGTATACAATACACAATGCTAACAAAACATTACATAACTGGGCGGGACATAATAATCAGATATCAAAGCTGAGCAAAAGTGTGTACTATTATTTCATTTTATGACAAATTATGTTTGTGTTTTTTGCAAAGTGCACATTGGGGACAAACCCTATTAGTGTAGTAGCTCCTGCTAAGGATGGAGACAGCTTTGAGCTGGACATGGCAACCTCGGCTGTTGCTCTCGGAAAGGTAGGCACAAACACGGCTGCACACAAGTAACCAGTAAACATCGAAATAATAGCAGTGAAGCTTTATTCTTCTTACTGGATTTTTTTTCATTCTCTCTCTCTGTGTCTGTCTCTCTGTCTCCCTTTCTCTGTCTCTCTCTGTCTCTCTCTGTCTCTCTCTCTCTCTCACTCCCAGGTGGAGCTTCATTCACGTAATGGCCAATCTATCCCAGAGGGATGGGGTTGTGATGCCAATGGTCTTCCCAGTTCTGACCCTAAGGCAGTGCTGTCCGGAGGAGGCCTGGTACCTGTGGGTGGCAGTGAGACGACAGGTCTCTGTTTTAGTCTTGTCCTAACCACTTCCTGCTCCGTGAAGCTCTATAATGGCCAATTTGACATCACAAGCCTACAGCAGACTATAGCCATCCCTGTCATTACAGCATTAACACAGTAAACCAAGCTCAGTTATATAGTGAGGTTTCTTTGAAAGAGATTTAGCATTTATGGAAGGAGTCTCAGCTCTCAGCACTATGTATCAGTAAGGTTCATGACTGGGCTATGACTTGCACCTTTGAGGATGTAAGTGAGTGTGCATTGCTTTGGGTTGTATCACACCACCAAGCTGTTAAACTTCTGATTTTCCTAAACCAGCATGCTCCATATTGTTTTCTTCCTTATATACAGTCCCTTCCAAAGGTATTGGAATGGAAGGCCAATTATTTTGTTTTTGCTATATACTGAAGACTTTCAGTTTAAGATCAACAGATAAATATGAAATAATGTATCAGAAATTCAGCTTTCATTTCCTGATATTTACATCTAGATAGGTTAAACAATTTAGAAGATGACACTTTTCTTGGCAGAACATTTTTAGGTGAACAAATGTATAATAACAGGTAGTCCTAAAGTATATGGAAGTTGTTGTCCTTCAGCTGCTCCCTGTTCTGGGTTGCTACAGCAGATATTTGGCATATTTGATATTTGGCACAGGTTTTATGCCGAAAGTCAAAGGCAAAAAGTCAAAGAAGCTTTATTGTCACTTCAACCATATATAGCTGATGCAGTACACAGTGAAGTGAAACAACGTTCCTCCTAGACCAGAGGTGCTACACATAACACAGACAAAGTACAGTGACGCAGACAAACACAGAGCTATGACATAGAGATAAAAAAATTAAACTATAATTTAAAAATTAAAATTAAACTAAAAAATTAAACTATACTTAAGGTGCAGTCTTTAAGAACTAGACATACAACAGAAGTGCACAGGAAGACAAGACAAGACAAGACAAGACAGTGCAGACAAACAACGTATAGGCCCACTTTGTGCAATGAATAAGGCAATGTGCAAAGAACAGTGCATGGAGTGATTGCAGATATTAAAGCGACACATGTAAACAGGATTAATATAAATATATATAAATGTAAAGTGGCATGTGCATGCAAAACAGGACAATTTAATGTGTGTGTGTGTGTGTCTGACTTTGTCCAGCACAGTTCAGTTCTATTTTTTTTTTTTTTTTTTTTTGTGCGTGTGCGTTATGTATGTGTGTGTGTCCGTGTCCAGCACAGTTCAGTTCTCCTCTGAGATCAGATCTTGGTTGTACGTGTGTGTGTGTGTCCAGTTCAGCTCAGTTCTCTGTTGAGATGCCTGATTGCCTGAGGGAAGGAACTGTTTAACAGTCTGGTTGTGCGGGTCCGAATTCTTCGGTACCTCTTACCGGATGGCAGAAGGGTGAAGAGTATGTGTGAGGGGTGTGTTGGATCATCCACAATGCTGTTAGCTTTGCGGATGCAGCATATGGAGTAAATGTCTGCCAGACGCTGTTCCTGACGCAACCCTCAGATATTTGTCCTGGCTTGTCTGAATTAATATGGTTGTAATATCTGCATCAAGCCTGTGCCTTTTCCAGGCTTGTAACCCAGACTATTTCAGTTCTCATTTGATTTAAGGGGTTTCTTCCTTCAGTCTCCTCTAGAGAACTGCTGTTCAACTGAGTCTGGTGATTGACTAAAAATTAAAAACAGTCTAAAAACTTCCACTTTTTTCCCCTGATGAAGTCTTTGCTGTGAATTCCTCTCAATTAACCAAAATGATTCCAATAGCTTACTCTTGGTTCTGGAGCATTTGTAGCTCAACGCTTTATTGTTGTGAATGTCAATGTGGCTTTCTGCTTCTAACTTCTTTCAATCTGGCCTTCTGCTTCTTGGGGGATGTGGTAGCTTAGTGGTTAAGGCATTGAACTACTGAGCTGTGAGTGTCTACCAATCCCAGGTCTACCAAGTAACCCTCAACTGCTCAGTTGTGATAGAAATGTAAGATGCTCTGGAAAAGGACAGCTGCCACATACCAGAAATACAAATCCTACTGATGATGAGTGGGTTTGCACCTTGTGGTACTGTATGGCCTACATTTCTGCTCTCAAAGTCGCCCGATGGACTGCGGTACCTATGCACCTGTCCTGTGGAGATTGTTGGTAAAATTACTGACTGTTGTTTTTGCTTTTTAACTCACAGCACTCTTTGTTCTTATTGTCATTAATGACTTTTCTTGGTCTGCCTGTTCACTGTCTGTGGTTGTTGTATTAGTTATGTCCAAAGCTTGTGCAGTGGATCTGACTGATTTTCCTTTTTTCTCAGCTTCAAAATGTCTTGCTTTTCTCCCATAGACAGATTTCTGGCCTTCATGTTGGTTTATCCTATTTAACAACAAACACAGTTAAAACCCAGAGTATACATTCAGAGCTATTAACTGTTTAAAGACTCATTGTAACAGGACACACATGGGCAACAAGAAACACCTGTCAGTCACATGTTCCGATATTTCTGATGGGTGGAGGATGTTCTTTAACACATCTAAATGTATATATCAGGAAATGAAAGCTGTTAAAAAAAAAGAGAGAAACACTCTTGCTCTTCCAATATTTAATAGAGTTCTACGAGAGTTCTCTTTTGCATAAATGATCATGTGATGAATTGACACTATCTGTGTGTTAGGAGGTTATAAGGGTTATGGACTTGGACTAATGGTGGAGGTGTTCTGCGGGATTCTTTCTGGCTCGAACTACAGCAAATATATACGCACATGGAGAATGACTGACAAAAGAGCAAACCTGGTATTTACCTTCACATCTGTCATACACACACACACACACACAGACAGTTCCATTAACCCATCAAAATTTCTCTCTGTGCTCTAGGGTCAGTGCTTTGTGGCATTAAACCCAGAATTCTTTGCTGATGGATTCAATGACAGAATGTCTGATCTGCTGTCTCTACACAGGAACACTGAGCCAGTGAGTATTTGTATCTCATGTAACCAGAGGGAGATGTAAGCAATGGCAACCAAATACAATGACAAAATAGTTATAGTGCCTGAAGAGTTCAATCATTTTCATTCTCAGGCAGACCCACAGAGACCAGTACTGGTCCCAGGAGACCCAGAGAGGAAACATAACCAGACCTGCCGTGAGCTGGATGGCATCCCGTACTCCTTGAGTGTGGTCAAGCACATGGTATACACACACACACACACACACACACACACACATTCCAATCTATAATTGGTACATATTGTAGTACATATCTGGCTGATAAGGAAAAAGTCATGGATCAGATATCAAAGAAAACATACTGCATATCAGATCCTGTAAATGTCAGTTATTGAAATTAGATTCGGAAATGATTTCTTTTTGGAAGTGGATATGTTTTATTTATTGTATTTGTCATTTTTGCACTGGGTGTTTTGTGTACAAGAATTTAACTGTGTAAGTGTTAAAGTTACAGAAGAAAAATTTTAAAGAGTTTAATTTGTAAAGAAAACAATAACAGCTGATACTCAAATATCAGTGTGAGCAGCAGGAAAAAAGGAATATTGTGCCACCTCTATCTATAACACGTCATATTATATATATATATATATATATAAGGGGAATATGAGAGAAAAAAATATATTTATATATTTAAGGTCGTAGATGGCTGTACTGAAACTGCAGCTTAAAGTAAACCTTAAACCTTATTATAAATGTTATAGAGTATCTCAGATTTATACGATGGCAGTTTGAGACTGTATAGGAGCGTAGCGCCCTCTAGTGGACCACAGCGGAAGTGATAAATTGTTGATCAATGTGCTGTGAATTAAACTTTTTTTAAAAAAATGGGTGAATATATAAAATAAAATATTTTCAGATATTTAAAATATTTATTATGTAAAATATAATAAAAAATGATTCCCTGAAATCATAGTTATAGGCTGAAAATATAAAAGTATACATAAATAATAAGTAATACATAAACTACTAGAACATAAATACATAAATAACATAAGAATCTATAGAATTGATTCGTCTAAATTTAATGTGTGATGTAAAATGTTTAGAGTTTCTAATGTTGTCTGGAGGTCTATCTGCCATTTTATAGCTCTGTGTGTGTGTGTGTGTCATTTCTCAGAATGAGGTTGCCAGCACTTTGGGAGTGTCTCTTCTGCTGCCAACCCACAGACTCATCCAGTAAAATGGCAGCTCAGGTGGTGCTAGAGTACTTTTGGTAAATGAACATCACTTGAAATGCCTCAGTATTAAGTCCTGCTGTTTTAAGAAAGTAAATAAATAACTGCATAAAACAAACTCTCCAGACACTTTTATTTTTGTAAATTACAGGATCACTCCATAAACTTCGATGCTGTGAGACGCAAACAACACAAAGAGACTGATGAGTGTTGATCTGAACAAGTAGAAGAAGAAGAAGAAACAGTAGCCTTTATTTGTCATTTATAAATTACAGAACAGTGAAATTCTTTTCTGCACATACTTTTTATGAAAATGTGGTCAGTGACAATTGCAATCTTTAAAATATGATGTTTAACCACGTAAAATTATTCAGGAGTTACACAAAATACACAAGAGAATATTCACAAAATGTACCCATGTTTTTTATATATATTTTATTTTGATTTTTAAGCATCACTCATTTGTCTCATATAGTGATTTGGGTTTTTGGGTTTTCCACGTGATCACATTTTACACACATAATATAAGGGAAAAATCCTTGTTTTCCTTGTCAAGTGTCCAAATTAATATTAAAAATTATAATATAAAAATAAAAATTAATATAACAATTTGTCTGAAAGCATTAAAATGTCTTGGGTCTTGTGGTCAGATGAGATGAAAATTAAAAACTTGAAACAACAATTTAAGCTTTAAATAAAATACATGTTAGTGGGGTGGCAAAAGATCCATTGACCTGCATCCCTATTATCTGTATCTACATTACACCGTTTGGCCCTTGAGCAAGGCCCCCAACCCAAGCTGCTCAAGGGGCACTGTATCATAGCTGACCCTGCGCTCTGACCCTAACCTCCAAGGATGGGATATGTGAAGAAAGAATTTCACTGTGCAGTAATGTATATGTGACAAATAAAGACAAATTTTCAATTTAAGTCCTTAAATATAAAGGTGCTAATCATTTCAGATACAAGTGTTTTTCAGGACAAGGAGGTTTATAAAGTTTGGAATCTTAAAGTAAATCTATACAACATTTTAATAAATCAAACAAAATATCACTGTTATGTGTTACTGTATATTTTTCCAGTTATTCTAGAGATAACTGTATAAAGGCAATATTTTTAAAACAGCGGCATCGTGTGGTGGCACATGGAATTACAGCTAAATGCTCAAATCACTGATATTACACTTTCTATCAAATTATACAGTTCCAAAATAAATCATTATTTTAATTCTATTATTATTTTTATTTATAGTGTATTCTTATTTTTTATTAGTATTTTAGAGCTCTAGCAGGAAGAAAAGAATGTTAAAAGTGTAGTGAATTTGGAAATGACGCTAGTGCTCATATTCCTAAGTTGCTCCTGGTTACTCAGTTGCACTTGACTATATAGTGTACAGTTATAGAAAGGACATTATTACAGTCACACAATATTGAATCACCCAAATGAGGATGAGGTTCCCTTTTGAGTATCAAGGTTTCTTCTTCATATTGTCTAAGGGAGTTTTTCCTCACCACTGTCACCTCTGGTTCACTATTTAAAAAAAAAAATACAAATAAAATTGAATTGAATTTATATGTGGTTGGAATTGTGGGTTAAATACAGACTGCCAATAGCTGTGAGGTAATTACACACATTCAAAGATCTATATACAGGCTACATGAATGATGTGTTGTCTATGGCACAGTGGCCTAAAAGGACATAACGATTTCCCAGCCAGCAATGATGACTGGCAGGTAAGTTTTAGCAAAAAGGTTTAGCAAAACCACCATGTAATTCCTGTCCAGTTAACAGGTCTTAACATCTACACAACCAGAAGGCTCCAAAATATATCTCATATCTCCTAAGCCACTATGTTTCGATGTCTGGGCCTGGGCTGCACCTCGATCTAGGCAAAAATCATAGGTTCTGGAATAATTTTCCCCTATCCGTGAAGATTTTTAAATCTCAGCTGAAAATACGTCTGCATATTTAACATTTAAATTGCAAGAATCATGGGTATTAGAGATATTTGCTCTGAAATTGATCACCTCTCATATATGCAGCTTTTGTTAGGGTTTATAATGTGGTTAAAGTGTGTAGGTGTGTTGATGGTGCTTGTTATTTTACTGTTTTTTATTTTCTTAATTGTGAAGCATTTTTTTTAATTGCTTGCATTTCCTGATATAAATAGAATTGATTTGAGTTGAATTTGGAGAATAGGATTCATGGCAAACAATTGCTCAGGTGATGGTTCCTTAAACTCCAGCATAATATCTCAGTGTCTAATCTTATTCAAGGGCCTCACCCAATTCCTTATTCCACAGATGATTTTGGCTTTCAGTAGACTCAGGTGTGGTTACTGCTTGGATGGCAACCGCACCTGCTTTAAGGGCGGTGATGTCCACTGGATGTGTCAGAACAGAATAAATCTGCTGGATTTGGAGGGGATGTACTGTGCTGCATCACCTTCAACCAGCAACCCATTCAACCAGTTTAACAGATATTTGCATGATGATATCATGCACTGAATAGAAATAACTGAAGTATATTTTTTACAAGCTCTTTTAATGCCATTTTGACATAACTCCTCTTATTTCTTTAAAATAAGTCAAGCTTTTGATAGTGGAAATTCTATCATTTTGCCTCAGATTCTGAAATAAATTCTACTTCTCTTCCCCCAACTTGTTCTTTTTTTTGGCTTTTCTTGACCCCGTTCTAGTCATTACCACATTTAACAGCAAATATAACATAGATATGCAATTAAATATGTATAAGACCATTTGCATTGACCATTTATGGATCTTTGTTGGTGGTAACAGAACTGCCTCACTGACCTGTGTGTATTTTAGTACAGATGAGCAGCATGCAAGTGTGTGTACAATTTTGTGTTCACGTCATTTCCTGTTTTTTTTTCCCGCACTGTTACTCTGGAACCCGAACCCAAATTTTATAAATGGTCTTTTTCAGAGAAAAAAAGAAAAATAGCAAAATAACATGATGGAGAGAGAAGATGCCACTAAGCTGTGTAGGTCTACTTTATTTCTTTTTGTCCTGTATGAAGAGAAAGCAACAGAAAACAGGATTACAGATACTGGAAGTGTAAAAGCAGTTGATCTGTGAGGTCACACCCCATGACACCTCTTCTTATTAGCTCACACCTTACCAGCTACACATCACTGCTGCAGCTCACACCTCCAAACAGAAAGCAGTGTCACATATTTAAAGCTCTTTAATGCATGATGTGTCAGACAGCGGTTTGTGCAGCAGATGCGGTAACTCAAAAAGAAAATTTTTTCCTTTGCTTTCTAGCCTCAAAGTGGGGGAAATGCTACAAACACATTCATGTATGTTAGTTAACTGTGCTGAGTTTTTCCCTCATCAAAACACTTGAACTTAGAAGCACTTCTTGCCCATCAACTAGGTCTGTAACCTTAAACACTTGTTTTGCAAATTACGTATCTTGTTTTCAGCTAATTCTCTATATTTATTCCTTAAATTTTTGTGCTTAGTATTTTTTTTGCTATATTTTGTTAAAAATGTGTAATATTTTGTTATTTGTTATATTTTTTGTTATATTTTTACTGTAGGACGGGACGGTGTCCATCCCACTTGGGAAGGTGCTGCTCTCATTTCTTGCAGCATAGCACATAGTCTTAGAGCAGATCTAGTTAATTCGGTGACAATCCAGGGCCAGGGCCAGGGAGCAGACAAGCAGGTTAATCCAACCGTCTGCTGGCTGCAGAGAGTCGTCACTCAGGGTTCATAACATTGAGACTGTGTCTGTTCCCCGAACCAAACGAAAATGTTTTAACAATCAGAAAATTTGTTTTAGTAACCTGATTAACATAAAACTAGATGATAGTGAATGCACAGCCAGCACCTTTGATCTGAAGCTAGGACTGTTAAATATAAGATCTCTGTCAACTAAAACACTTATAATTAATGAACTGATTACTGATCAGGAGTTCAGCGTTCTTTGTTTAACAGAAACATGGATTAAACAAAACGAGTACGTAGCATTAAATGAAGCTTGTCCGCCTGGCTATAGCTATATACATCAACCGGGTCTAACAGGCAGGGGAGGAGGTGTCGCAGTTATTCATGATGATAAGCTAAGCGCCACACAAAAACCCAGACATCAGTTCAACACATTCGAAGTTCTTTATACTAACCTAACGTATGCAAGTACTAATAATAAGTTCACAGAGTCAATTACACTAATTGTTATTTACAGACCCCCAGGGCCATACTCTGAATTCCTTAGTGAATTTGGAGATTTTACTTCAAAGTTGTTTCTTTAGACAAAGCATTAATAGTAGGAGACTTCAACATTCATTTTGATAAGCCAGAAGACCCTCAGAGAACAGCAGTTGTATCCATCTTAGATTCACTAGGTGTTAATCAAAATGTAATCAGACCCACTCATAATGGAGGTCACACTCTGGATCTCATTTTTACATTCGGATTAAATATAGAAAACATAGTCACTCTTCCACAGTTGGAAGCTATCTCAGATCATTATCTAGTTTCATTTAGAATGCGTCTTAGTCACGAGATGCGCAACTTGCCGCATTAACATATGAAGCGTATATTTACGTCTGCTACCGCAGAGAGATTTACCGATAGTCTACCAGAATTATCACACATTATTGGTTCACCTTCTGACACCTAGCACTGTAGCAAAACTAACTGTAAACCACTGTAGAAAAGTGCACACCATCTACATTTAGCAGCAATGACTTCATGAATTTTTTCAATGAAAAAATTGACAATATCAGGCAAAAAATTCAGACTATTAATTTAAAACCATATTATTTGATAGATAATCCTTTAGATAATATAGCTATTTCTGATCAGAGATTAGAGTGCTTCACTCCACTTCAAGAGCCTGATCTAATTTCACTAATTTCTTCTTCAAAATCTACTACCTGCATCCTAGATCCTTTACCCACATCTTTCCTTAAACAGATATTACCAGTAGCTACTGAACCCCTTCTAAAAGTAATTAATTCTTCTCTAAGCACTGGCTATGTGCCTAAATCTTTTAAGCTAGCAGTTATCAAACCCTTGATTAAAAAACCGGACCTCAACCCCTGTCAGCTGTCTAACTATAGACTGATATCAAATCTGCCCTTTATCTCCAAGATCCTAGAAAAGGCTGTAGCACAGCAGTTATGTTCATACCTGCATAGAAATAACATTTATGAAATGTATCAGTCAGGATTTAGGCCTCATCATAGCACAGAGACAGCACTGGTTAAAGTGGTAAATGACCTGTTACTGGCTTCTGATCAGGGTTGTGTCTCCCTACTGGTGTTACTCGATCTTAGTGCGGCTTTTGACACCATTGACCACACTGTTCTACTTGATAGAATAGAACATGTTGTTGGTGTTAAAGGAACAGCCCTCTCCTGGCTCAGGTCTTATTTGACTGACCGATATCAGTTTGTAGATCTAGATGGTGACTTCTCCATGCATACCAAGGTTATGTTCGGTGTTCCACAAGGTTCTGTCTTAGGCCCACTGCTTTTCTCCCTATATATGTTACCCCTTGGTGCAATTATTCGTAAACATGGTATTAGCTTCCACTGTTATGCAGATGACACACAGCTATATGTTTCAGCTAAATCAGATGAGAGACACCAGCTTATTAAGATAGAAGAATGTGTAAAGGACATTAGACATTGGATGGCCATTAACTTCCTCCTGCTTAATTCGGACAAGACAGAGGTGCTTGTACTAGGACCACAGGCAGTTAGAAGTGAGCTTTCTGATTACAGAGTAATGGTGGATGGTCTTTTGGTTTCATCTTGTCCAGCAGTAAAAGATCTTGGTGTGATTATTGACTCTGGTCTTTCGTTTGAAGCTCATGTAGATAATATCACTAGGGTAGCCTTCTTCCATCTTAGGAATATTGCTAAGATAAGAAATACTGTATGTTGTCACTTCATGATGCAGAAAAATTAGTTCATGCTTTTGTTACCTCTAGGTTGGATTATTGTAATGTCTTACTGTCTGGATGTTCCAGTAGGAGCATACACAAGCTCCAGTTAGTCCAGAATGCAGCAGCTAGAGTCCTAACTAGAACCAGAAGATATGAACACATCACTCCTATCTTAGCCACACTACATTGGCTCCCAGTCAAATTTTGCATTGATTATAAAATACTGTTACTAACCTATAAAGCACTAAATGGTCTCGCGCCACAGTACCTGAGCGATCTTTTAGTCTTTTATGATCCACCACACCTACTCCGATCAAAGGGTGCTGGTTACTTGGTAGTACCTCAAGTAGCAAAGGCTACAGCAGGGGGCAGAGCTTTCTCTTTCAAAGCCCCAAAGTTATGGAACAGCCTTTCAATTAGTGTTTGGGATTCAGACACAGTCTCAATGTTTAAGTCTAGGCTGAAGACACATTTGTTTAGTCAAGCTTTTAATGTATAGTTTTCTTAGGTAAAGGAGCAGATCTGGAAGGTTCATGGTCATAGAGTGTTTGGTGTACTGGGATGTGTTGGATGCTGTCATCTTACCACCCTCGCAAGTCGCTCAGGTTTGCTGACTGTGAAGTGGTTGGATGCTTTATGTCCCGGGAAGCCTTCATGTCTGTGACCTTCTGGCTCTCCCTTTTAGTTATGCTGTCATAGCTAGTCTTGCTGGAGTCCCTGCCTGCACTTTACACATAATTCTACACTGTCTTTAAGCATCACATGATCAGAAACTTAATATCTTTCTCTTTCTCTCTCTACCTTCTCTGTCGAGCTATACACCCCACTCCTGAGCTCCCAGTGTTTGCCAGTTTCCAGTGCGACCGCTGCCCTACCCCTGGTCGGAGTCTCGCCGCTTGATGGTGCCCACTGGTGCTGTGGATGGATCTATGTGGACCAGGAGACAGCCATGGACAGAGCCACTTGGGGACTTTCACACCATCACAGATATGTGATTCATCTGTCAGCCCGTGACAGCAAAGAACTAGTGTTTATAATGACCTTAGAAACTACACTGACCTAATAGTTCCTCATGGGTCATTGATTGCTGTTGTAGAAAGGACATTAATCAACTACAGTTACATTATTTTCTGTTTAGTGTCACCCAAATGAGGATGGGTTCCCTTCTGAGCCTGGTTCCTCTCAAGGTTTCTTCCTTTCCATCCCAGGGAGTTTTTCCTTGCCACAGTTGCCACAGGCTTGCTCATTAGGGATAAAATAGGATAAAATAGTCTAATTATAGAATTTAATAATTTATTCTTATTTCTAGTTAATTAGTTATTTTTTATTATTATTTTTCATTTTCCCCTCCCCTTTCTCTGTTTTCTTCTTTTGTAAAGCTGCTTTGAGACAATGTTCATTGTAAAAGGCGCTATACAAAATAAAATGAATTGAATTGAATTTTTGTACCCTTAAATTTGAGTATCTTAGTATTTTTTGTTATATTCCTTCTTATTTTATCTATCAACTCTGCTTGTGGATACTGCTGGAAGCTGTAAATTTGAATAAAGTATCTATCTATCTATCTATCTATCTATCTATCTATCTATCTATCTATCTATCTATCTATCTATCTATCTATCTATCTATCTATCTATCTATCTATTGATTTAACAAGCGAATATATATCTCTGTGTTGATTGCTCTTAATCAAATACTTGCATGTACAGTGTAACTCATTTAAAATGCTTATGTTTGTCGATGCCGTGTTGATTTGATGTCACTTGCAGAACCCAAAGTTGAAGATACCACATCGCTCAGTATCAGGACGTTTAGGTGGTCGTTCTCTTTGCTTTTAGCTTTATAACCTTTATTCAAATAGTATAATAATTCTGGTAAGGGTCTGTTCTTCTTCCACAGAACCACTTAAACTGGACACAACACAGTATTAATCACTTATTAATCACTGCTTACAGGTACTGCTGTACCTGATGAAATAGTTCTCACATATTGCTTAGCCTCTCATTAACTTTAGAGAGAGTGATAATGTGAAATAATGTCTTTAACCATATTAACATATTACTGTGTATTTGAGAGTGTGTGGTCTATTGTCTAACACACAGGGTGTTAACAGGTTGTGAGAGAAAGGGATCTATGAGTTAAGGCACGAGTGAAGCTGTGAGGTTTTCCGAAAGTGAAAAGATCATTACATACAAGCAGTTCACACAGGAGTCACACACTACTGTATGTCACACCTTACATCTCTACAGCACACACACACACACACACACCCTTATTGTGGAGCATAGGTGCTTGGTGGAGACCCCTGCTGTGGTGCTGTGGAGCATTTTTAAACAAGGAAAAGTCCATTCTATTGTAACAACAGGGACAGATTTGACCGTCTATTTTGGTGTGTGTGTGTGTGAGAGAGAGAGAGAGAGAGAGAGAGTTGTCTGAAGTAAAATCTAGTTTATAGTAGCCTCTTAAAGAGCTCTGCCATCATAGTATTCCATAGATGCCTATAAGCAGTATACTTTTTTCCTATGAATCCTATGAACACTGGACCTGCAAACAATCTCCACACACAGAGAACCAGTGACCCTAAAGCTACCCACTGCTCCAGATACAGACACTGTGGCTTTAAAAAAAATTAAATAAAATAAAGAACACTATTACTAATAATAATAGAAATGATTTTAAGATAATTGTGAGTGAAATACAAGACGCGTTTTTTTTGCAACATATACAGTACATTGCAGCACAGTGAAGTTCTTTCGTAACCCAGAGCATTATCCACTGCTGAGAGAGAGAGAGAGAGACAGAGAAATGCTTGAAGTAAAATCTAGTTTTTAGTAGCCTCTTAAGGATCTCTGCCATCATAATATTCCATAGATGCCTATAAGCAGTATACATTTTGTTTCTTTAAAGACATTTTGTCGAACAATTTAATGCTTCATTTGTTGGCAGATTATTTAACAGAACAGCTTTTTACCACAGAATTCATCATATTGATGAAATTTATTGATTTATTCATCTAAATGAAATCATCAGTTGCCTTGAATATCTCCAAAGAATTGTTTTTGTGGTTAATTAGGTATATTTTGTTAAAGACAGTATACTACTGGAAATGCACGAGAGTCGGATGGTGTGTGAGTGTGTGTGCGTGTGTGTGTGTGTGTGTGGTCAGCACTATAGTCTTCAGCTGCTCCTAATTTTTAGACTGCTTGTTAGATCAAGGTGTAACTTTGACAGGTCTATGTGATTCCATCAGTCTGCAAGGACCCTAGATTCAAGGGTGCATTAGTCTCCTGATAATATACACGCTAGTTAGGAAGATATTTTTCTTAAGGGTTTAATTCAATAATCAGATTTGCCATCTATCCACTGGATCTTTAGTGGAAAAAAATAAAAATAAAAGAATAAACTTTAGTCACTTTAAACGGAAGGCTAACAGCATTTGTTGAGCAGTAATCATTTCTAATATGTGATGATGCAGCTTATGTAAAAACATAACAGGAGAAACAAGTGAACCAGACAAAAACTGGCAGTAAAAATTTTTTGTTTAACCTGTAATCTTTCTATACAACTAACTTGTCAGGGCATTACCATAAATTCCTTCCCCCTCTGTGAATAACAGATTTACAGCTTAATTGACATCAACCTCTGACTGAAAACATCATGAGAGTGTTTCTGTTATAAGTGAGTTTGAAGTGAGAGTTTTTTTTCTTTCCCTCGCTTACAGGAAGACGTGCCAAAAAGTGATTGTTTGTAGTAATCACACCTACACCGCAGGAGTAATTTCTCACTACACAATCTGAGAGATCATAAGGCTGTAATCTTATAGTACATGACTTCTTATAATAAGAGACAGAAATACAGAACACAGTAATTTCCGAACGAATGCATTGGAATTTAAAGAAAGGAAGAAAACCAACGTGTGTGTGATGTATAATACTGTTCCTTGTGGCTTTTTTTTTTTTGGTTTAAGGTTCATCTTTTTTTCTGTCTGTTTGTTGGCTACTTTATATTTTCTCTATTATATATACAAAAACTTTAGTGTGTAATCAGAGTATGTCCCTGTTATAGAGCGTTAACGAAGTGGAAATTGAGCTGAAACGAAGTGTGATGGATGCGTCAGCGTGTGATCTAGGCCCCGCTCTCGTCCTGCTCCTCCCCCCAGCTGCCTCGCTGTCTGTGGTTGGCCAGCTGGTGCTCACAGCCACACAGCTGCGAAGTGACTGAGACAGTTTGTGAACACCAACACTCAGGAAGCTCTTACATCTGCTGAGAGAAACCCCCTCCACTCACCACACACACGCTCACACACACACACATGTTCCACTCTGTCAGCTGAGAGATCAGAGGGACAGCTGGTTCTGCTTCTCTAGGCGTCTGATGGTCCACCAGGTCCGCCAAACAATCCCCCCATCCCACA
The DNA here is from genome assembly GCF_019097595.1 of Hemibagrus wyckioides. Lineage (NCBI taxonomy): Eukaryota > Metazoa > Chordata > Actinopteri > Siluriformes > Bagridae > Hemibagrus > Hemibagrus wyckioides. The sequence continues at coordinate 9,778,377 of NC_080723.1, read as the reverse complement.
CACATACAGACACACACACACACAATCAACTCTTATACACATCCTCACGGAATAACTTTATGAAAATTTTAGATGTATAATCAAAATTTCTGTTTGTGCAATGTTATTGTCAGGGATGTCAGTGAATTCTCATTAACTGGGATTAGTCCATCTGCCAAACTGAGTCAGGTCTGAGGTCATGTGTCTGTTATTGATTCAGAACTAAAATTGCTTATTGTTAATGAAACCTAATTAGCATGCCTTGATTCATGTCACCCCACTGATTCATACTAAGAAACTTCTGGGAAAAACACTTCTCTTGCCTCACACTGCTGTCCTGACCTGGTTGGGCAAGAGGTTCTATTTTTATCCATAGAGACTCATCTCATGATTACTCTAACTGGCTCCTGGGGTCTGTGTGTGTGATTATACATTATACTTGATGTAAATGTAGCTGCATCTCCGCAAAAGCTCCTACACCCACCATTGCCCAGTACAAGCTTCCTGAACTCTGATGCTTGCCTACAAACTGGACCAGCGTCCACTTAACCTTAAGTCTCAGCTGGGTCATTGGCGAAGACTTATATCCTCAAATGTCAAAAACAAATTCTAGAAGACCCACACCTTCACCAAGCATCTAATCTACTGTCTAAAAAAACATGTCTAGTGTGTTTTCTTGTTTTCTTTTTTACTATGTTAGTAATTACACATATTCATGCTGTATAACTGCAGAGCCACGGTCCAGTGATTTTACAACAGACCATAAGGGCGGTGATGATGTTATGCCATGAGAGGATTATGTGTGTGTCTAGGGCAGGGCTCGGTAATGACATGGCAACAGACAGAGAGAAAGGTTTTGTGCTGGGTTTTGACTCACACCCTGTTTTTTGGTCTCCCAGTTAAAGTGGTGTGAAGTGAGTCTCGTTAAACACTAATGCTAGGTTATATGTGTGCTATTTATACAGGAGTGAACGTTAAATAAATACAGCTTTATGTGTACAGGGACTGATGTGATGGTTTCATGCATGGTGTTGCTCGTTTACTAGTAGAAGTGTGTGTTAGAAAAGTGTAAAAAGTGCCGTAACTGTATGTAACTGAACTGTTCAATCCAGTTTGTTATCTGAAGATTGGTTAGGTGTCTCTAAAACCTGATTTTAAAAAAATCTCCAGCCAAAAGCTGACTTAAATTAAGTTGAAATCATGTTTCCAAATTCTGAAGAATGACATATACTACTTTTTTACATTACCTTTTAAATGTGTTTTTAATTCTTCTTTCACTATTCCTTTGTGCTTTTTGTGGTTGTATACCATTTTCCACCATCCCTTTCCTTCCCCCCCTGCTCTTAGATAATTGTAATTATGTACAACATCAGTACAACATCTATCCATTTCCCAGGAACTGGTCATAGGGAGCCCAAGGGATACATAAAATGAACAAATTCCCCCCAAAAATGTTTGAAACAGCAGACTAAAGGAGGCAGAGTGGCTGCTCATGTTGAAGCACAAAGGAAGGAATTGAACCCCCAGCCCTAGAGGTTCAAGGCAAACATGTTAACCACTAAGCCTACATGTACTACATCCACCTCCCCAACCCCCAGTGCTCTACAGTACAGTACAATAACAGCATATGGCCCACTCCCTATATCATCTAAAAGATATTCACTCACTCTTATGAATTTATCAAAAAAAATCCCTTTACTTTGGAAATTTCTTTTGCTACACAACCGAAATTAACAGGTTGATTTTGATTCAACATCAAACAACATGAGCAGCCACTCTGCCTCCTTTACTTTGCTGTTTTTGTGGGATTTGTGCATTTTATGTACACGTGTAGACCAAGAATGTCGCTTTTCACACTCAACTCGAATCATGTACAACACTGATGTTGATACTACTGAGTCACACACCTTCACACATTCTTATCAATCAGTATATGTTTTGTGTGTGTGTGTGTGTGTAAGCGCAAAAAGTTTTTCTGAATATCTGAAAAGACTTGCCTGTTAGATCTACCGGCTAGACAACTAACCATAACATATATGTAGATACACTCCCAACCACATGACTCAACTATGTGTGACTCAATTAAACTAGACCAAGCCCTCAGGAGCGGTGGCTTATTCTCTCGTGTCAGTGGGAGTAGGCAGTCAGATGTCAAGCTTGTGAAACAAAGAAAGCACACATTCATTAATGCTACATTTGGCGTACCTTGAGAGGGTGCCGCCATTTTCGATCTCCTTATGTTCGGGGAAATGTCTCTGTGTTTGCCTTTTGTTAGCGACATGCTAGCCAGATAATTGTGATAAGTGATGATTTTCCACCACAAAACAATCAGTGTCAGTTTTATACATTTAAAAAACAAATATTTTTGATTGATTTAAAGCAAATATTTGTATTTATATTCAATACTAGAAAGATCTCAGAGTTGAGGAGACCATCCCATGTTCCAGAAGAAGAAATCTGACATGATGGGCCACTTTCTTTGTTTTTTTTTTTCAGTAATGAGGAATATTACTGTGAGGGAGTGACTGCTTTACTCTGGTCAAGCTCACTATTGTTTAAACTGTTTAAATTAAAAGTGAAATGGATCCTAGAAGCTTGATGTCCTTGAAACATCTTAACAGCAATGTTACAAAATAATTAGTTGTCTGACACGTCTGAGATACTAGTAATCCTGACCCCTTCTGCTCTCTGGACCTTCCTGATCCATCCTGTTGCCCTATTTCTGGTTAGAGTGTCATCACTTGGAAACCACTCGCTGAGGATGGATCCACAACAACATCCTAAAAATGAAATCTTCACAAGCCAAAAAATCTTGCAATAAATCTTTTTTGTTCTTTAAGATAGATTAACTAGCCTAGAATTAAACCTAAAAGATTACTTTGCTCTTTTTGAGAAATTTTCTTACCACTAGGTCTGGGGATTTCTTTGAATGAATTAAGTTTAAAGTGTATGCACCATATTTGACACAGTCCATCCTGAAAAAAGACATTTTAAGTCATATTCCCTCATTTTAAGACCAAAATGTTTCTGTAGACATGTAGATTTGCTTTTCAAAAGACTTTAAATACTTATTGTAAAGAAACCCTTATCTTCAGAACAAGCCTGGTGCTCTTAAAATGTTTAGATATATTCTAATATCAAGACATTTTTACCAAGTGTATTTAAAACAAACAAACAAAAAAGAAGATATAAAATGTTTAATTTTTCATTGTTTTAAAGAAAGTTGTATTGCTTGAATCTAGTTAAACTATCTAAAGCTGTATAATGGCTGACCCTGTGCTCTGACCCCAACTTCCAAAGGAGAAATCACAAAGATGGCTTTGGACTGCAAACGATACCAACGATTCAGCTAAATGTCCTTAAGCCATAAGAAGATTATACAAATAATCCTTGTGTGTTCACCCAGCTGCTGTTTACCCTCACATAGTACCTACCATCTCTTTAAGGCAAATGCTTCAAAAGGTACAGAAAATATATCTAAAATATATTAGATATTGCTAAATCAGTGCAGTTTCACCAGGATAAAGGACTTTTCCCTGCCCTTTTGTTCAGGCCATTCTGATGATGAGGAAGTAGCATCAATTTTCCATTCCTGTGCATCTCATTGTGATGATGTCATGAGCAGGTGTAAGTGACACTGCCTTGCCGGAATGGGTTTTGTCCGCTCGGCTTTGTCTGCAGCCAGCAGGAAGCCTGTATACAGCAGAGGTTTCCACTCCATAAGGACAGGTGTGTTATACCTGCTATACCTGATCTATGGGGATGCACAGTGTTTAAATTCACATGGCTGTAGTCAAGGTATTGTTTGGCATAGAGTAGACATCCTACTCTCATCTTACAAGAGACCATGAAAAGCATTGTTTCTCAATTTGGAAAGGGATTATACATATACAGAAAACCATGCAGATAAACTACAATCATTTTACTATATTAAAGTCGTTCTTTTATGACTTACGACTTTGTACCTGAGCAATCATATAAACTTACACTGTTTATATAGTTTCATCTAACAATGTAAATATTCCAGTGTTGTACTTTATAATACTGGATAGTATGCTCAAGTATTAGGTTACATTCAGAAGCAAAAAAGACCAGATCAATATCAATAGGGAATTATTTTATTCAAAAAATAAATTTAGTAGTCATTGCATTTGGATAACATTTGTGTCACCATGTCATCACTTAATCACAATAATTAAACTCTTTAGATCAGTCATGTTTGCTGTGATCTGAATCAGTGCTCCTGCAGTGTTGGTCTGATTTTGGCACAGGTTTTATTAGACAGATTCCATCAAACCCTGATCCATTTGCATTTATCTTGGATCATCACAAATGTGTGCATATTATTATGATGGCATTATTATGCACAGTAAGGTTCCTCAGCTCTCCTGTGCCCCTCATGCTACACATGCGTTGTGGAAACTAATGTCATTGGCTAAAACATGCTGGTTACTTTACTTCATGAACAAGTGCAGAGTAGCATTCACAGGAATCACAGCACAATTCCACAGCAACTGAACCCAGACCACCTCCTACAGGATTCAGTGCCACGCTGTGCATGACTGCTTTCACATTACTGATTTTTCAACTCCGTAACAGACTAAACTGCCAGCATGTTCTTAATAAAAGTGACCTGTCTATACATGAGTGCAAATAGCCCTTTGTAATGAAGCCATTAATGAACATTGTTAAACAAATGTTAGAAGGCTACAGTTTGCTATAAATATTAAAAATGTTAAGTACGTGTAAATCAAAAGTAGACCTGACAAAATCCTACAAAATTTGTATTATGCATAAAACACCGTTTTACATCCACAGGGCTTTAACGTTAACTACAGAAAGAAAAACAAAAGCAGGAAGCATTAGATATACATTTATATAACAAAATATGAAACATTTCAGGACAGTGAAGTGACAAAATGGCTCAGAAACAAGACAGATCCCATTTTTAGGGAAAACACTACAACGTAAAAGCAAGGCTACAAAAGTCTACCATGAAACATAAATAAAGACAAGGTACATTATGATATTTATGTCTATATTTACACCAAAAGAGTCAACACAAAGGCTTGTTGTCTCAATCATTAAAGCTTTAACATATTTACACGATTGTCCCACTGCCATGACCACGATGAAGCCTTGGTCAAGCAGTTCAAACATCGCCATGAACTGTGCACTTAAGCATACATAATCAACATCTGGCAAGAAAAATCACAGCTGTTTAATAAAATTATACATCTAAACACAGAGTTGGGCATGCTAGCAGGCAGTCTTGGTGCTCATGCTCATAATTTAGAAAATCAGCTGTGAGACAACACCAGTGTAAAGTTAGAGCAAATTACGATAGTCAGGATGAGCCAAAAAAAAAAAAAGTGCCAAGAGTCTCCATCAGTCCACAGCTGGATTGCATGGAAAGACCCCCAGGCAAACAGTATTAACACAAGTCAAAGACACAAAATAACATCCAATCAAGATCAGACTTGTGTCACAGTTGCATAAATATTTTTGCTACATATATGTTTGTGCACATTCTTCAGCAGGTTCTTGTGTTAAAGCCTGAAAAAGGAAGCCATGTCTGGCTCATCATCAAGCTCCTTCTTTAGCAGTTCTCTTGATCCTCCACACAACACAAACTGTACAAGATGAAGGTCCAGACGAGGAGCAGAGACGGCGTTTGAGCTTCTAGCCCTCTGGCCCATCATCATGGTTTTTCCATGAGGGCCGCGTTCCTTCACACAGGCTTCTGTTCACCCTGAGCCCTTTCATTGCTGCAAAATCCTGAAAAACAAGGAGGTCTGTGGTCAGGTTAAGGTTGCAAATCTATCCTAGGAAACAAACCAAACTCCCCCCCCAGCCCACAGTGTGTTGAGAGAGCTATACCGGTCACAACCAGGCAAAATATTAGACACTAGTGAAATGTTCCACACTCGTGGTGTCGTGTTTTTCCCGCCACAACGCGCGCGCCCCCTCCCCCACACACACACAGACCCCCCTCCTCCTACTGCAACAACAAACACTGACCGCTGGCTTCACCACACCTAGTCGCCGCCATAACACCCACCAAACAGTGGGCAAAAGCTCACTTGTACTGAAAGGTTGTTGCACCTAGACGTTCAAACACACAAGAAACCTCCTTTTGTACCTTCATCGGAGTCGTTTCCGTGGCGTTTGCTCAGAAGAGAGGGAGTTGAGTTTTGGAGGCACGCGCTCACGCCGTTTGAGATCTCCTTGCTTCCTTCGTTTGAAGAAAAAATCTGAAAAGATTGAGAGAACCAGACGTTTTAACACGTTAACAAATTATACGACGAGCTCGAGTTGTTTATTCGTACTGCCATTCCTTCCTCCCACCTGTAATATGAGTTGTTTTAGTGGACCGTGCGCTTGTTTTCCTCTTTCCTGTGCTCGTCCACTCAGGAGACACAGTCCCGCTTGCAGCGTCGTCCCGAGCAGAGTTCTCCCGGTTAGGAGCCTCTACATGTGGCTTAACGTACAGACCAACAGCCCTCCTTTTCCCTACTTGCACCGACTCCTGGTAAAACGCAGGCGTCGCCTCCACCGCGGCTCCCTCCCACTCGTAGTCGCCGAGCAGCGGTGTATCAGAGACGAAGTTAAAATTCCACCGTTTCTGATCCCGCTCGGAGATTTCGCGCAGCTTTGCCTCGATGTCCCGGTTCAGCTCGTCGTGATCGACCGGTCCGAAAAGACTTCGGCACACGCTCCTGCGGACGTGCTGAGGAGCGCTACCTCTCGAAGCCCCTAAACCGCTAATAGAAAGCTGAACGCTAGACATTGCAACCTTACGAGCCTTAAGGTGACTATAAATGTGGAGATGTCGTGACTCCCATAAACTACCTGAACCCGAACTGAAGCGTTACCATGCAGCGTTGCTACATTCGAATTTAAAGAGCCCGTTGCATGACAGGAACTTGTAGCCACATAGGCGAGCGATCTGATTGGTCAGCGAGCGGCTACCCTCTTCTCAGGTACCCGCCTCTATTCGCTTCTGATTGGTTGCTAGGGTTTTTGGAATGGCGCCAAAAAATCGCGACCGACTCGTGATTTGTAGGTATGTGTGTGCGTGCGTGCGTGCGCGTGTGTTTGTGGGGGTAGGGGAGGTCCCTTAGAAACAGTTGAATTGTTCATTTTTGAATTGAATATTTTTGGGGTGTGTTGTTTTTCACTCAAAAATCCATGGAGTCAAATAAAACAACAACAAGAAATGATTTAGTTTAAATGTATTATATAACCTCAGGATTTTTTTTCCACTCTTAAGTTTCTACTCGAATTCATGATACTTTTCTGCTTTTGTTGTTGTTGTACTTTCAGCCTGTTCCCGCTAGGGGTCGCCACAACAGTTCACTGATCCGCATATTAGCTTCGGCGCAGGTTTTTCGCCGAATGCTGTTTCAGATGCAGCCCTTTCAGTTACCAGGCTTGAGACCGGCACTGAGAGTGCGCTGGCTTGTGCGCCCCCCAGTGGCTGGACTGGTCCCTGCACAGGACTCAAACCCGCGCCGTGGCGGTAAGAGCGCGGGATCCTCGGCTGCGGGTCAGTGCTGAGAATGATGTCATTTTGAATTCGAGCTATAACGTGTGAGAAAACAATGAACGTCGTGTAGCCCTATTGGGATTGGATGAGATTAAAAGGGGATTGTGTTCTCAGTGATAATGCTCTCGTATATGTTCAGCAATTATATGATTAAGGCCTTTCCTTCCCTGGGTGGCTAAAGTTTGTGAATACCTGACCATCACACTCATATGTACTCGTTGAATATCTCATTCTTGATTGCCATTATATCTGTCAGTTTGTGACAGCAAGGAATTAGTGCCAGAAACTACATTGACCTAATAGCTCCTTGTGGACCCTTGATTGCTGTTGTAGATAGGACATGATTTAGTTACATTTGCATTATTTACTGTCCACTGTCACCCAAATGAGGATGGGTTCCCTTCTGAGCCTGGTTCTTCTCAAGGATTCTTCCTCATATCATCTCAGAGAGTTTTTCCTTGCCACCATTGCTGCAGGCTTGCTCATTAGGGATAAAATAAGGATAAAATAGTTTAATAATTTAATTTAATAATTTTTTTGCTTATTTCTGTTTCTCTACTTTTGTAAAGCTGCCTTGAGACCATTGTAAAAGTTGCTATACAAATAAATTGAAATTTAATCTCCCCTTTGCTGCTTTAACAACCTTTACTGATGTCTTATTGCTTTCTTTATTGCTACTGAATCATCAAGCTTTTCAGAATGACTGATAAAATTATCAATGATCAATAATGATCAAAGTTATTTGACCCAAAATATATACAGTTTAGAGCATGAGTTGTGTAATTTATTTCACTTTGAGCAATGATATATCTTTGGAAATCAGCAAGGAGGAATTTATGTTCTTAGGAGTCCAGACATCAGAGTTACGGTGTAACATCGCCACCTACTGGATATTTCAGGTAAGTACGTTATTTCAATTCAAGATAGTAAAAGTGAGGAGGAAAAGATTAACACGCAGCAGTGAAATTCCTGCTTAGGGGTAATGCGCGATCCCAGTTTGCTCAAGTCCTGAGCTCAGGTTACTGTCTGTGTTCACATAAACTGTGAATTTCCCTTTGGGATGAATAAAGTATCTATCTATCTATCTATCTATCTATCTATCTATCTATCTATCTATCTATCTATCTATCTATCTATCTATCTATCTACACTATATTGCCAAAAGTATTCGCTCACCTGCTTTGACTCGCATATGAAGTGACATCCCATTCCTAATCCATAGGGTTCAATATGACGTCGGTCCACCCTTTGCAGCTATAACAGCTTCAACTCTTCTGGGAAGGCTGTCCACAAGGTTTAGGAGTGTGTTTATGGGAATTTTTGACCATTCTTCCAGAAGCACATTTGTGAGGTCACACACTGATGTTGGACGTGAAGGCCTGGCTCTCAGTCTCCGCTCTAATTCATCCCAAAGGTGTTCTATCGGGTTGAGGTCAGGACTCTGTGCAGGCCAGTCAAGTTCATCCACACCAGACTCTGTCATCCATGTCTTTATGGACCTTGCTTTGTGCACTGGTGCACAGTCATGTTGGAAGAGGAAGGGGCCAGCTCCAAACTGTTCCCACAAAGTTGGGAGCATGGAATTGTCCAAAATGTCTTGGTATGCTGAAGCATTCAGAGTTCCTTTCACTGGAACTACGGGGCCAAGCCAAGCTCCTGAAAAACAACCCCACACCATAATCCCCCTCCACCAAACTTTACACTTGGCACAATGCAGTCAGACAAGTACCGTTCTCCTGGCAACCGCCAAACCCAGACTCGTCCATCAGATTGCCAGATGGAGAAGCGCGATTCGTCAATCCAGATAATGCGTCTCCACTGCTCTAGAGTCCAGTGGCGGCGTGCTTTACACCACTGCATCCGACGCTTTGCATTGCATTTGGTGATGTATGGCTTGGATGCAGCTGCTCGGCCATGGAAACCCATTCCATGAAGCTCTCTGCGCACTGTTCTTGAGCTAATCTGAAGGCCACATGAAGTTTGGAGGTCTGTAGCGATTGACTCTGCAGAAAGTTGGCGACCTCTTCGCACTATGCGCCTCAGCATCCGCTGACCCCGCTCCGTCAGTTTACGTGGCCTTAGTTGCTGTCGTTCCCAAACACTTCTACTTCCACTTATAAGACAGCTGACTGTGGAATATTTAGGAGCGAGGAAATTTCACGACTGGATTTCTTGCACAGGTGGCATCCTATCACAGTTCCATGCTGGAATTCACTGAGCTCCTGAGAGCGACCCATTCTTTCACAAATGTTTGTAAAAACAGTCTGCATGCCTAGGTGCTTGATTTTATACACCTGAAGTGATTGGAACGCCTGATTCTGATTATTTGGATGGGTGAGCGAATACTTTTGGCAATATAGTCTATCTATCTATCTATCTATCTATCTATCTATCTATCTATCTATCTATCTATCTATCTATCTATCTATCTATCTATCTATCTATCTATCTATCTATCTATCTATCTATCTATCTATCTATCTATCTATCTATCTATCTATCTAAATCTTCTCCTGATTCTCTGGTCTCCTTCCTGGTGCCCTATGATGGATTACTAGCACAGGTGAAATGGTGTTCCCGGATTTACAGTGACCTTGACCAGGATAAAGCCATTTTTGGTTTTTGTTTGTAAGTTTTAGAGTCCCTGGGGGGTGGCGTGGGGCTGGTATTTTAACAAAGAGCTTTAATTTTAACTAAATAATTACCTAATTTCCTCAACCGACATGAGGCTTGTTTTACATTCAGATCTCATGACAATAGATTTTGCAAACATTTATCCAACTTATATGTACACCTGTACACAAACAGTACACCAGATTTAAGGCAGATAAAAGGAGTGTGTGATATGAAAATAAAATATGGATATTTTTATTAGTGCCATAATGCAAAAATAAAGTCGTTATAATTTTTTTTATTTAAATGGATCCAAAATTATTACTATTCAGCTATTAATTTCTGTAACATTTGAGGTTGTCAGTCTTATAAAAAAATACTTGTCAATAAAAGTGTTTTCATCATGTAATGTATCATCAGAGTATAATATATCATCTTATGGCATTTGCTCAGGTCATGCTAACTGCTCATTCATCCATCCATCCATCCATTCATCTCCTGTACTCCAGTAATTAAGGCTGAAGTCTGACAACAAAGTCACAAAAGCTTTGCCTATTCTCTCAATGTTTTAAAACATTACATGTTTTAGCAAAGTAGATTGTTGTGCTTATTGTATAAATGTGTACACACTTAATTCAATGAAAATTTTCAATTCAGTTTTATTTGTATAGTGCCATTAAGCCTTGTGTGGTGACCTGTCAAACTGACCTGTTTTATATTTTTACTAAAAGTGTTTTTTTTTATTGTTATTATTCATTTTAAATCATCAACATTTGCAGATGCATTTTTTGGAAGCTGTATTTTTAGAGTCAGTGACTGCAATAATCTTTTGCTTCGATTGTTGTGTATCAACTGGATTTGATAAATCAGTTTCAAATAATAAACATTAACTAAAATGTTGTTCCAATTCAAGATTTATGCCACCAAGGTCTTTATTATTGTATCACAAATGTTATCATTTTCTTCTTGTGTAAGATTGAGATAAAGATAAAGGACTTGTATTATGTATGTGTGTTTTTTTTCTGTAGTACTTTTAAAACTGCAATAAAGTCCAGGGTCAATTTGACCAAAACAGTACCAACGGATCCAAAGAGTGAACTAATAATATGTTAATTTCTACATTCATCACAATCTCTGCTTGTCGTGAGTGCTAATATTTGAGGCCTCTTGTAATTGGATTAAAGCGGCAAGTTTGGAGCGGGAATTTGTTTCTATTCAACTGATGTGAAGCGCTTACAAAGAAGTAATTGGGTCAGACAACTATTTATCATCCAGGAGTCTACAAAGGAAACTGATGTATCATATGTTAACCAATACGTACCTTCTAAAATGTAAGATTAATCCTAGAGAAGAGATTTGTATTGTGCGTGATTTCATTAGCTTTCATTCATTCCTGCAGTTATTACATTCATTCTGTACAACCATTTTAACCACCAGTTTGTCTTTGAAACCTACAGCACCATTATATGACTAACAATAATGATGATGACTAAAGGAGAACTTAATCAAAATTAACTGCAGTTTTGAGTACTGACTCATCACTTATTTGATCATAGATTTGTGTTTTAAAGAAAAGTTCGTCCTCGACATTTGTCATGTGTTATTGCCCAAGAGCAGAACTCTCTTAACAAACTAGAAGTATTTCTTGAAATCATAGGCTCTTTTAAAGCAGGCATAACCTGCTATATAGAATGGTTTGTATCATTTTTGCCATCAGTGAATGATTCACACTTGGGTTTTAGATGGAAATGAGGCACACATGCAAATACCTGTGCAAATCTAAATGCCTTTAGCATGATGTGTTTTTGTTTAAATAATTATTTAGGATAGAAATCTATATCATAGGTGGCCAGTTGTGGGTGTGCCGTATTTAATCAAGCAGTGACATACACATACAACTATGATTATGAGCAATACATCCTAATTGTAGAACCCAAGTCCATTAGGGTGGAGCTGGAACTCCTCCTGCTCCGCCTGAAGCACACACTACCTCCTGGACGTTTGTCTCGGCTCTTCGTCCGGCATAGGAACAGCTGGATCAGGTCTGACTTCACCCTGTGGATTATTGTTCTCCATTAGGGTTACTGAGGGGGTTGTAGGACATACCAAACTTTCTGTAATAACGAGTCGTATTTCATAATGTTCTTGCACACAGAGAGCCTTCCAGCTGGCTGAAATCTCAGTACGACCTGAACATTCAAGCACAGACAGATCTTTAAATAATATCTGGATCACACTATTTTAAGAGTAGCCTACATCTTCCTGTAATAAGAGGTAGCTATGTGTTCATCTTTAAGCAGCTTTTACAGCTAGACATACAAAGGGTTGAGATTTAAGAAAGTTCAGGTACGGGTCCGAAGCCTGATATTTAAAGAGAGTTATAGTGTAATAAGTATAGCTTTGGAACTCTTGAGATTCACCCTAATAATAAATCTACTGAATAGACTATCATTTAAAAAGAAACACACTGTTTGTAGCATGGAATCAACATGATGTATGTAAACACCTGACCATCACACCAAGTGCTTGTTGAACATCTCATTCCAGATTCCAGTCGCCTCTTTGCTATTATAATAAGTTCCACTCTTCTAGGAAGATTTCCCACTAGATGTTGGGATTGGGTGTGGATTTGTGATCATGCAGCTACAAGAGCATTAGTAGGATCAGACACTGATGTTGTAAGAGTGAGGAGGTCTGGGGTGCAGTCGGTGTTGTCTATCCCAAAGGCATTCAGTGAGGATGAGTAGGAGTCAGGGCTCTGTACCGGTCAAGTTCTTTCGCTCCAGCTTAAACACACCATGTCTTCAAAGAGCTCTGTGCTTTGTGGAAAAACTAAGGTGCCTCTTAAGTATAAAAGCGCATCTTTTACAAGTGATGGATGTACACAAACATTTGGCTGAGGAATACCTTATTTTCCTTTTCTTTATATTTGTTAAGGACAGTTCGATGTGGTAGGACAAATCATCAGATACGACCATCAAGGTCAAAGGTTTGGACAAGTACGTTTGCGCAATGTCTGCGCAATCCGAACGCACGACAATACCCTCGAATGCACCTTTGTGGTTCGCCTGAGGAGGAAGTGACGCCAGAACGCGCGATATAGCTGGATGCACTCTCTCGCAGCCAGGGGTAGACGTGCAGAGGTTATATGCGAGTTATTGACAAGCCGCCTTTCACCGTCAACACCGCGAGCCACCGGGATAAAGCAGGGGTTCGAGTGGTTAGTATGTGGGATATTAAAGCAATAGCAAGATGTTAGAGATCATGTACTCGTTAGTGTGTAAAGCCTGAAGCTTCAGTTAGTGAGAGTTGAATTGTTATTGAAGAGTGCGTAGCTGAAATGAGTAAATTACATGAAGGGCTCTCGCTGTGTCCTAGCTAGGGGACTTGTATACCGCGGTGTTCCCCGGTAACAGGAACACTAAGAGTAATACTGTAGCAGGCGCTACAATAGTGTGCGCGTGCTTCGATACAATGATACACTGCTACAGAGGGCTTCGCCGTTAGACTCTGTCTCGCGATAAGTCTTAGATAATTTTGCTGAACTGAAGAAGTTTGATCGAAGTCTTTTAGATAAGTTCCTCGTGCATGCTTCCATAGCGTGACCAAGGAGGGGATTGTGGACGTACTCAGACTAGTGGAGATCCTGTATGCGGCTTACACCTTGAATACAACACTTTAAAAAAGAAGAATCTAAAACATGGCCAAACCCGAGTCGAAGAAGAGCAGCACTTTGGCCTTTGTAGGCAAACCTGTGGCGGAGGAGCAGGTCACGAACGGTCCGGCCGAGCCGCCGGTAAGCGGAGCCGCGCACGAGCCGGGGGTCAAAGCCAAACCTGGCAAACGGAGCACCGAGAGCGAAGTGTTTGACGACGGAACCAACACTTTCTTCTGGTAAGCCCCAAACTGACAAATTCTGGATATACTAGGTACATTAGACATCCATATGACTAAAAGTATGTGCACACCTGAGCCAACCATCACACATATATATGTCCATCTTTTTTTTTTATAATGTACACATATCCCTGTATGATGTAGCATTATAATGACCTTGTTCCTGCATGACAATGCCGTTGTGCACAAAGCGAGCTCAGTGAAGACTTCTGTGCTGTGTCCCAATTCACCTATCTCGAGGTCAGAACGAGTGTGTCCCAAATCGTAATATGTTGAAATGAGTGTCCCAAAAAGTACCTGGATGGTCCACTTTGTGGTAAGTGTGTATCTGTGGACGCTTATCAACATATTGCTCATGGTTCAAGCATGAGGGTGTAAGAACGTTGTGATCGTTTGCTTCGGCACATTTTAGAAAGGTATAAATGAAATGTGTGGAAAATGATCCTTCATTATTCCTTATAACAAATGAAGATTTTTTCCCCCTCACATTTCAGCTATACCTGGAATGCAATGAGGAGTTTATTTACAGTGGCAGTGTGTGCAATTAGGCAACAATATTCTCTTTCATTGCATGATGTGTTGGTAAGTTCCAGGACACTCAAATGTATGTCCTTTTTTTTTTTTTTTAACAGAAAGACTTCATACTTTTAGTGCATAGTGTAAGTAGGTGAATCAGGTCGCCACACTGGTTTGCCAAGGTTAGAGTGGAAGAACTCGAGTGTCCTGCACACAGCCCTGACCTCAACCCTAATTTAGGATGAACTGGAACGTCTTCTTGCCCAGCATCAGGGCCTGTCCTCACTAATGATCTTGTAGGTGGAACGAGGACAAATCCCCACAGCTACACTGCAACATCTAGTGGTAGGAAAGAACGAGATAACGATTTAATGCTAAGTGGGAGTATATGCTGTTTCCCAGTCGATGGCAAAATGAGCTGAATACAGTGAATTTTTAAAATATTGAGAAATAGGCACAATGTGAGCTAATTCAAGACATTTTTAAGATGTCTTATCCACCTGAGTGCCGTTGGCCATCTTGAATTTTTTTCCCCTCATCCATCGTCAGTACCTGGTAGCCCCGCCCCCTTTTCCACTACGTAAGCAAAGCTGTGAGCATTGAAGTGTCCAGCATTCCACACTGTGTTTTTCCGGTTGAATAAGTGCATCATCCAGGTTCTTGAAGGGAACTACTTCTTGTTGGAGTGTTCCGTGTGAACAGATGACTCACATGACACATTTATATGACACAGTGGAGTAGAATAGTGCCTAGTTATGTGATTTAGGATGCATTTTGTACTGCATTTTCTCACATGCTCTATCATTGGTTCCTGTTTTTTAGGACACTATGTAAATCAAGCGCTTCTCTGCAATATCTGCGACCGACAGCAAATATTTCATACTGAAAACATCAGTACTGTGTTAAGAAATACCAAAGTGTCTCAATCCCCAAACTAGCTCACTGTCTGACATAGAGAGCACTATATAGACTATCTATAAACTCATGTAGTGCACTTCTAGGGACACATTTGTGCTAGTAAACCAGAATGAATTAAGCTGTAATTCTAAAACAAGCCCACGCTCTACTTTACAGCTAACAAAGACTATCTGAGGCCAGACTAATGCATTTCATATTCTCTACAGGTAATTCTTCAAAGTAGATACTGCCACCAAATCACCATAGCAACACTTGCAGTTCTGCAACTTATTGTGGAACTTGTTCTGCATTTCTTCTTCTTTTTTAAATGAATTGTCTGTGTTTGAACACAGCATCAGTTTGAGGCTCAGGGTTTGTTGGTCATCGCAGGACACTCGATGCTACAATTAAAAACGCACTCTACGGCCATGCGTGTTTCAGCATCTGCCTTTACCTCTGGCAGAGTATAAAGAGACTCGTGATGTCCTTACAGAGTGCACTTAAGCTCTCACAGCAACATTGTATTTATTGATCTGTGAATAATAAAATATATATGATCAACGAGCTTGTAGTACACGTAAATGCTACCTGCTAATCAGGATCATACTATACTCCTTACTAAAGGGAGTTACAGGCTTCTGCCGTACTCCTCCACCGCCTCGGGGAGCATTTGAGGATGCCAGCTTTACACTGGCTTTTCTGCTGTCCGGCCGACTCAGCAGAACCGGTGCGTTAAAGACTTTAAGCTGTACAGATGCAGGAGTGGAAGGGGGCAGGGAAAGAAACAAGCAAGGACATAGGAGTACTTTAAACTGCAGCTTCTTACTTAATAAGAAGAAGAAGAAGAAGAAGGAAAGAAAGAAAGAAACGTTTGTGTATCAGTGTATCACTTTTAACAAAGCCATTTTTCCATAACTGGCTGTTATTAATAATTTAAAGAGTGATGCAGTTTATGGAACGTGTGTGAGGTTCGGGTCTTCAGGATAGAGTTTTGTTTAGTTTTAGACGGAGAAAAAGCTGCTATAACATAATCCCTAGCAACATCCCAGTATCAACAATTAAACACTTTCCTTTATCGTTAATGATCATGTTTTTATTATTGATAATTATTGAGCTTTGATTGGACGACTGTGGAGTAACCATAGGAACGATAATGCATTTGAACAAGCGCTTTTAATGTAAGTGTTATGGGAATTTAATTCTATAAAATTCTATAAACACCTTCTGTGTTATTAATTTAACCTCACTGTGGTATAAGTCAGAGTAATTAAGACACATACTCTTTTAAATGAAAATGGTTTGTCACACGGGTGTGGCGTCGTACCGCATGCCACATTTATTCTGCCTAAAATGACAGCGACCACCCCCCATGTAGGAACGCTGCCCCACGTCCCTGGGGGCACCTGCTAAAATCCTCCTCATACCCTGCTATTTTGTTATTTTGCATATGCCCCGGGCCGACACTCCCTTCATGCCGAATGGCATTTTGTTACTTGGAAAAATAGTCGAAGCCATGATGAGCTTGGTAATTTTTTTTTTTCCTCTGTGTCTTTTGATTCTGTCTATTCCTTTATTAGTGTCTTCATCAGCTTGGTCAGTGGAGCAGTGAACATGAGTCTTATATGTGCTCTACAGCAGAAGAACTCGCTTACCAGTGCTCTTCCTTCAAAACACAACAAACTCAACAATCTGTCACTGTTTAATTACTCAGATGCATGCGTTCTCTCTCTCTCTCTGCAGGAGAGCACACACCCTGACCGTGTTATTTATCCTGACCTGTGCTTTGGTTTATGTGACTCTGCTGGAGGAGACTCCACAAGATACAGCATACAACACCAAGAGGTATGAGGACACACAAGCCAGGTGGCAACATGCAGAGTTTTTGTGTTTTGTGTGTGTGTTAGTGTGTAAACACTAACTCTGTTCCAGTTATTTGTTTCAACACACAAGGTGACCCTGACCTGAAATTCCAGCAGTTCTGTTAAGATATTTGCTGCTCTTCTTTAAACCGAATGACGTGTGTGTTAGGGAGTGTGTGTTAGGGAGTGTGTGTGAGAGGAAGTGAGTGTCTGTGTGTGTGTGTGTGTGAGGGAGGGAGGGAGGGAGTGTGTATCAGTGAGCAGGTGATTGTGATGTTCTGGATTGTACGGTGGAGCTCTGGTCTGATCAAAGTTCTCCTGCTAATTTTGAGATCTAGTTAAACTTAATAATCCAGCAAGGTTCAGGTCTCCGTCTGTAATACTGTTTTTTCTACCTGCATCTGAAATGGTTCAGAGTGACCCTTCTGTCCAATTGTTGCATTTTTGGTCATTTTGATGGGACAAATTTTAAAATAAGTTGTATAGAAGTACATGAACTCTGGAGCTCTGTACTAGAGCTCTGTTTTGTGAGATCTTTCAAATGGAAGACGCCAAAGAAATGAATTTCTTATTAATTTATGTTCTGTCCTTCACATTTAAATTTCAGAAATCTTGAAGACGCCACTAGATGAGTTCATTATTATGAAGTGACGATATAACCTATAAAAAGCAGTGAAGTTGTTTGAGATGCCCCGGGAACTTTTTTTTTCTGGGGAAAAAAAATGCTAGAATTCTTACTCAATATTGAAGTGAAGGACCGTGTGTACAGATGATGTTGTTGTAAAGATATTTTTTGTTGTCAAAATGCTGTAAGAATTTAAGGAATGTCCTGCTTTATCTGCCTCGATCTTGTAGTGAAAACAGACATTGAAGCTGAAAATATAAATAAATTGAATTACTGGGAATGTAACTGGGGTTAATAATTTAATTCAACCCATTTAATTTAATATTATATCGGTGTAGGTAAAGTAAAAAAAAAAAAAAAGTAATGCATGGTTTGTGTGTGTGAGAGTCACACTCTAGCAGAAGTGTTATCATTTATTGTTCAAATTCAGCCTGAAAGATTGAGATACCGGGATGTAGCTGAAATATCAGACTGCGTGATGTTAATCTGCCTGTGCAGTGAGATTTTTTCCCCCTCTGTACTGTTCTGCTCTTACTCTGAGCCATGTAATAGAAACCTGACGTTGCTTTATGTGGTTCCCCAGATGTATCGTTGCTTCTGAGTTTAATCTGCATGTAGTAAAATGAGGTGTGGGTGTGTGTGTGTGTGTGTATATTTATTTATTTATTTATTTATTTATTTATTTATTTATTTATTTATTTATTTTTCCAGAGGGATTGTGGCTAGCATCCTGGTCTTCCTGTGTTTCGGAGTAACGCAGGCGAAAGATGGCCCTTTCTCACGACCACATCCAGGTAAGTGTGCAACACAGGGCACTATAACACTGGCAGCCCAACCCCAAATAAATGGAGAAGAGGTTTATTTTTATTTTTTCTGAACATTACAATAGTTTTGATTGGTGGTTCAGGCAAATCGGAGCTTCTCACCAGAATCAGGATCACACACAGACACACTTGAATTCTACACTTTCTCACAGATACCCTTCCCCAAAATACTGCTGCTTCTAACACGTACACATTCCTGAAGCCGGTTAAATGAAGCAGATGTAATTTGCACGTCAATGAATTGACAGAGAAAGGTGACGTGTGTTAGTGTGTATAAAGTTCACCCTCCATCCGTCGTCGCAGCCAGCATGCACCGTCACGTTCCACGCTTAAACATTAATTGTACAGCATCCTTCCGAGGCTGTGAGTTAATTGTCTCTTGTGGCTGCAGATAATGAGCGACAGAATTATACCAGAGAAGCCACCTTATTCAGTATAAATATATTATATTTATTAGGGCTTAGAAATTTAAATCCCTTTAATATTTGACCCTGTTTGCTGCTTCCTTTTGAAAAACAGCTTGCGGTTTGACTTGTACTTGAAAAATGTAAAAAATTAATTTTTTAAAAATACTTAAACTGAACCTGTCAAGCGTAGTCCTGTGCTTTTATTTATTTATTTATTTATTTATTTATTTATTTATTTATTTATTTATTGGCTTGAATTGAGTCAACTGCATGCTGAAACATTTCAGACTCCAGAAATGGCTCGTAACCTGCAGGCTCATACACACCTCCTCACACACTCCACTTTCATGCAGTTAGACACACAGCTGTCGTGATTACTGTTAAGTAATAATCCAGAATTTAGTTTTTTTTTTAGAATCAAATATTAAAGTACAAATAATTCAAGTCATGCAGTCGCTCCTGTTTTTTGGTGTTATGGAGAGGTTTGTCTATCTCTTGCTGGCTGAATGCTCATGGTGATTTCGTTTTACACATCTAGCCATTGTTCTCCCAAACCTGATCAGTGCCGACAGCTAAGAATGGTGGAAGAACCTGCCTCTCTTGTGCTTTATTGCCGTCTGCCCTTTGGCTTTTCACGAGTCGCTGTTTGACCTGGACCCCTCTAAGTTTTTAAGTGTAAAACAATATATTCGGTTTAATCGCTACCAAGTTCCACATTCCACAATGGAGTGGGTGTGTCACACTGAAAACCCAGACCAGTTCATCTGGCTAGACTAGAACTGCTGTCAGTCTGCTTTAAAAGGAAAGGAAAAAATCGAACCAGGTCTCTGATATGATGAGTCTCAGTGAGAGAAACCTGAAGGACCAGATGCTGAATAGTGGAGGATTCTATCGTTTTCTGATTCACAACAGAGAAAAACGAAAAATAAAAGATATCTTTTTTTCAATATATTTTCACTGCCCAAAGCAGGTGTATACACTCTGATATGGGTTTCTTCCTGAAGAGCTGAGACAGAAAGAGAGAGACAGAGAGAGAGAGAGACACATAGACTGACTGGGAGAAAGAGAAAGAAAAAGAGAGAGAGAGAAAGAGAGAGAGACTGCTCATGGTGCTGAGGGCAATTTCATCCCCCTGGTGTGTAAATTTGAACCTACCTATTTTTTAGAGTTGCAAGTAGCGTGGCAACAGAGCAGCCTGGGGGGTAAAGAGCAGCTCCAGAGGAAAAACGAGCTGCATTGCCCTGAAGCAGAGGAGATACAGACAAGACAGACAGAGCTGAAGTGATGGAGACAGACAGCTCAGTTTACACACCCCGTGTCTATAGCCTTCTTCAATCATTTCAACACACAGTAGACACACTGAAAGTGTAAATTAGGCTTCATCAGCCCACAAATGTGAACCGACTCACTGACCATGAATATTTTTAATGTTCATTATTTTTACTCTACGTGATTTCAGGGAGCTTTCATGAATGATGCGTGGTATCCGTGTAAAGATAGCGTTTGAGTCTGCATATTTGCTGCTGTTACAGCATGTCTATTCTCTGCTTTCAGCATACTGGCGCTTCTGGCTCTGTGTCAGCGTTGTCTATGAGCTGTTCCTCATCTTCATTCTTTTCCAAGTGGGTCTCGAGTCATGCCTATTCAGACACACACATACACACACACAAGTTGTGGTGGTTGATGTCGTTGTAAATTGTAATGCAGATGCTTTTGGTTGTTAAGCCTTGTGTTTTCACGTGTTGGTTTTATTTTTATTTTACTTATATATTTATTTATTTTTTTTAAAGCTTGTATCTTGTGCATGTTGCAGACGGTGCAGGACGGAAGGCTGTTTATGAAGTACATCGACCCGAAGTTGGGCGTTCCTCTGCCAGAGAGAGACTATGGAGGAAATTGTCTTATCTATGATCCAGGAAACACCACTGACCCTTTCCACAACATCTGGGTAGCAAATTTCTCTCTCTTTCTAACACACACACAGACCCTGCTACACACAAATCTAAACAAACAGGGGTTTGCTAATTTGTGTTTCTTGTTACAGGACAAAATGGATGGCTTTGTTCCTGCCCATTTTCTTGGTTGGTACATTAAGGTGGGTGGTTTTGATTTATTTTTTTTTTCCGTGTGCGTGCATGTGCATGCATGTGCGTGTTTGTGTATGTGTGTGTTTCCCTGTTTTCAGTCATGTGTTAAGAGCTGGTACGCTTTGCCACCCTCGCCACCCTCACAAATTACACTGGTTTCAGTTTTTCACATAGATGCTCTTGTACAGTAGCTTCTTGTTTCTTAAAACGTGAACTGGCAAAATTTTAAAGCTTAAATAAATGCACAGAAAAAACTTCTGAAACAGCTGGAAAATTCAATTTCAATTCAATTTATTTGTATAGTGCTTTTAACAGACAGCTTTTAGCAGCTTTACAGAGGTATAGAAACGATAGAGTTTACAATTACTATTTATCCCTCATGATCGAGCCTGAGGCGATGGTGACAAGAAAAAAAATGAACATCAGTGTTAAATATGTTATACTTGCTTATTAATTATTTACTGTGTGTTGTGCTTGTGCCGTACCCATGCCATGGTTCCTGTCTGTCTGTCAGACGCTGATGATCCGAGACTGGTGGATGTGTATGATAATCAGCGTGATGTTTGAGTTTTTGGAGTACAGTCTGGAGCACCAGTTACCAAACTTCTCAGAGTGCTGGTGGGATCATGTGAGTCTTTTTATCTCCCACTTTTACTGTCACATTTCTCTCTCTCTCTCTCTCTCTCTCTATCTGTTTATCTCTCTCCATCTATTTTGTTTTTCTTTCTCCTGCAGTGGATCATGGACGTGCTTGTGTGTAACGGTTTAGGCATATACTGCGGCATGAAGGCACTCAGTTGGCTTTCGATGAAGCCGTACCAGTGGCAAGGCCTGTGGAACATACCCACATACAAGTAAGCCTTGTACTGGAACCTGAACACCTTCCCACCGGATATCCTCAAATCCCTCGTTAAGAAATGCTAGACATATTTTTTTTTAAATTTCTATTTGTTTTCAAGAAGTGTTTTTTTACAGGCTATATGGATTGGGGGGTTAGAGGGAAATAATGCCACTGTTGATCTGGGGATTCAATTCAATGGTTTCAGGGATGAACAAGTGCAGATTGTGGATACTGAACATTTCCAAGAAGCTTTCCTTTTGTTCCATGAAACATTGGAAATAAAAACCTCTGGGACGGAATGTCATCAAATTGATTTCCATGGTGTCATTTATGTAGCTGTAGGTGAAATATGCTTGAGAAATCTTTTCTGCTCCTAGACTTTATGTGGAGCGAACCACCAGCTTGAAAATCTGTTTAGAAATGCAGACGTAGGCTTTAGAAAATTCTGAACTCTCTTTTGTCTGCAAAGGCATTCGGTATGAATTCCACCTCCAGGGAAATAAATGTCTTTTGGGAGGAAAAAATATTAGGCATTCCATTTGATTGTGGGGATTTTTTTTTGGTGAATGTTATTTCACACTTGTGAGAATATTAGCTGGTGTGTGTGTGTGTTTTGTCACCAGGGGGAAGATAAAGCGCATCGCCTTCCAGTTCACTCCATACAGCTGGGTGAAGTTCGAGTGGAGACCAGCGTCTAACCTGCGGCGGTGGCTGGCGGTGCTCGGCATCATCTTCATGGTCAGTGTTTGTGACCAGATTTATTTATCCAGTAAAAATGTCACATGACAATTTATCCAAAATGTTACCAAACATCGCCCTGTAGGAGCTAAACAAAATGTAGGAACATCTTGTCTTCTCAGTGGAGAAGATTACTTCACAAGGTGAAATAGGTTCCATGGAGAACAGATTTTACCTTAATGTTCTTCCTGTTTTTTAACACTTTGTTGGCGAAGTTGCAGAAAACTCAGTGTTTGTTGTATTTTATTTAGCACAAATATTGAACAAAATTAGGAAACTCAGAGCTGCAAAGTCGGGTACTTGATATCCAGGAGCTGTTGCTGATATCAGATCTGTCACTGATGATAAGTGTAGGTTTATATTAACTTTATTTGTTAGATGTCCTTATCGAGTGACTTACATTTATCTCACTGAGAAGATGAGGGTTAAGGGCCTGGCTTAAGGGCCCAACAGTGCAGCTTGGTGCTCCTCCGATTTAAACTCGCATCCAACCACTGAGCTTGCACTTCTCCTGTAACAGAACATTCATTCATTCATTCATTCATTCATTTATTTAATCTAAAATTTCAGTTCACAAATGTGCTTAAAATGTTGACCCAAGACAAAAAGGAAGCTATAGATTTTCCTGACAGTGAAAGTTAAAATTTCTGTCCTATCCTTTACCCTTTCTAGTTCCTGCTGGCGGAGCTGAACACGTTCTATTTGAAGTTTGTCTTATGGATGCCACCTGAGCATTACCTGGTGCTGCTGAGGCTCGTGTTCTTCGTTAACGTGGGCGGCGTTGCCATGAGAGAAATTTACGACTTCATGGACGACCCGTCAGTTACAACCTTTGAATTTTCTCTTTAAAAATTCTCTTCACAGATCATATCCATTATTTCATTATTGGGGAAATAGAGCAGTGTTGATGAGATTGTTACAGCAGCAATTAACATGTTTAGGCGGTATACTGCTTCTCAGGTTGTAGCATGTAGGACGTGTGCACAGAGAAAACATCCATCCAATCAGATCTTTTATTTTCCTGTCAGTTCAGAAGCTCCACCCCTCCAGGCTGTGACATGCCTAGTGTCTCGCTTTCCATGAAGACTCCCTTAACTGGGATTACTTAATACTTACCATGGAGAGACCATGAACTTCACCTTTGATGCATTATAAAGTAGTGATGACAAAGCAATGAAGAAATGCATTTATGGATGCTCTACATAATGTATGTATTTACTTGGTTATATTGTTTCTGATCTTGTAGAAAATTCCACAAGAAGCTGGGCCAGCAGGCATGGATTGTGGCGGCCATCACGGTAACAGAGTTTCTCATCGTCGTGAAGTACGACCCCCACACCATCATGCTACCGATCCCCTTCTTCATCACGCAGTGCTGGATCCTCGGCATCGTCCTCATCCTCACATGGACACTGTGGCGCTTCTTTATCCGGTGAGTGGCAGAGACACAAAGTTTCTAATCTAAGGCCATTGGTTTTTTTTAAGGCCATAGATTTTAACGGCTTTTTCTCAGTGTTCTAACGGGAGAGGGAGATAGATGAAGGTGATGACAACAGCGAAAATTGATAAGCTGACTGTGAGATTGCTTGTAATCAGCCATCATCTTGTCAAGATTGATGATATTATCAGATTTGGAATGGTGTTAGGATAAGGCGTGGCCAGACGTCCTGTAATGCATTTCATCATTCCGGTT
This sequence comes from Hemibagrus wyckioides, assembly GCF_019097595.1. NCBI lineage: Eukaryota > Metazoa > Chordata > Actinopteri > Siluriformes > Bagridae > Hemibagrus > Hemibagrus wyckioides. Next base: position 9,753,852 of record NC_080723.1, on the reverse strand, counting down.
GGGGGAAAATGACCAGAAGCTGGTTACAAGTCAGTTTGATTTGCTAGTTTCAAACATTAGCATTTAGTATGTATAGTAACTGGTAACTATTTATTTTTCCTAAGTTTCCCTAAAATATTGTGTGATTAAATATTCATGTGTGTTACCATTCCAACCTCATTCCACGCCTTTCTCCTGTGTTCACAGCGACATCACACTCCGTTACAAAGAGACCCGGCGGCGTAAGCAGGAGGGCTCAGCCGAGCGTGAGAGGCCCCCCGGCAACGGCAGCAAGACCCCTGTAACGTCCGGCCGCAGCAAACTGAACGGAAACACTGATCCCCTACGACATCGCAAGTCTTGAGGGAGGACACGGTGGAAGCTCGCTGCACAGCTGTGGCACACGCGCCAAGCGTCAAGCGTGGTGTGATTTACACTGTGTATGTATGTCTGCCTGCCTTCCCCTGACTGTCTGAACCATTCCAGCACTCACTCGCTGTTCAAACACACACACAGAGCAACAGTGAGTTCATCTTAGATGGCCAGGAGGATCTCAGTGTGGTGATGGTGAAGGTGATGGCCACTGTTTGTTTTGGTTTTTTTGCATGTTTTATTGTTAAGCTGTAAGATGCAGAGCATGGCTACATTCAAGAGTGTGTGTGTGTAGGAGTGTGCGTGTGAGTGTGTGTGTGTGTGAGAGAGAGAGAGAGAGAGAGAGAGAGAGAAAAGTGCAAGGACATGTATGGAAAAGATGCTCTGTTCTTCCAGATGCCTTACATGCTCTAACAGAATACAAAGGGGGTATTAAGAAGCTGTACCTTTTCTTGCCACTGGGATGGTGGTAACCTCAAGGGTACAACCTGTGTACCTTTTAACATAAACCATTAACCAGGAAAGGTGCGTGTTTAAAGTTACCTTTAAATTATCTTCTCTGGTCTTTATTTTGTGCTTTAATTTTTTTAACGTAAAAAGCTACGTACTACAGAAAAAAGACGTACTCTACTCTAGTTACAGGGAAGGTACAGTTTACCTTTGTGGGGTTTATTATTATTATTATTTTAATTTTAATTTTTTTTCTTAGTCGATTCTTACTGGATGGACCATTGACACGTGCTTGTGAAACGAGTGCTCCAGGGGCGTGGCTTGTTCCCTTTTGAACCGAGTTCTTTTTGCTGCTATGCAATAAGACACGAGAGTTAGCTCTCATTACAGTTTGTTAGGCTTTAACTGTAAAGATCCTGGAGGACTGCTGTTACACACCCACACGCACTCACACACACACACACACACACTAGCGTTGTTTTTCCTCTTTGTGTTAAACAGGGACTGAACGTACTCTCAGGAGACCTGCGGCTCTTATTACGTTATGTTTCTCAGGTAATTTCCCGTCAGAGTAACAGCCAGAGTGATGAGGATGAGCATAAATTCCGCCGATGCACACCCCAGCTCTCCTTATCTCCTACACTACATACAAACATGCATGCACAAGCAGAAATGACCGTTATGTCAGACTTAATGGACCAATCTTGCAGGGTTTTTCCCCCCTAACATGGGACATCAGTTTTTCATGATTGTTGCTACTCAAATAACAGAACAAATTCCGCTAGCCTCCTCCGCCTACTTTAAGACTGTAAGGTTCACCGTGCATTTAGTTGAAACGTCGTCGTTTAGCAGCCGTGTTCAGTGTAATTTTTAATTGTGGATGTGGATGTTACATAGATATATTGAATGGTAGGTATGTGTGTGGGGTGGAGGGGGTGTGTGTATGTTACAGTTCATATCTGTACTAACGTTCAGCAGAAATGGACAGAACTGTCTCATGTAATGTAGAACATGCTGCTACTGCTGTTATAATCCTACTATGAATGTAAACTTTACATTTTTTTTTTTTTTAGTTATTTGCTTAATATGGGTTGCCAGCTATCTCAGAACAACCTCTAACTCCTCTAACCATTTTGTCTGTTACGTTAGGTGTAAATTCCTTCCTTCATGTAATTTATTGGTTTAAAATTATTTCCTGATCTTAAAAGTCTCTTTCTAGTCAGATTTCCTTTTTATTAAAATTAAAGCCTATTTTCTAACACCCCGCTGGACGATATGAGACGAATATCATATCACGGGTCGAAAGGATATTTCTACGATATGTGCCGTATTATGACACATAGGTTCATGAACAATTTCCCAGCAGTACAGTAGTGGTGCTTTGTCTAGGACAAGACCTTTATTTTTATTTTAATTGTATTTTTCTTTATAAAAATTCATAACATTAAAAGCTGTACAAAAAAATGTGTACTTTTAAGTATAAAATCATGCATTGTTTATATTAAACACAGTGTGACAGTTTCTCATGATACTGGTATTATATCCTCATATCGTCCAGCACCGACTCCTACAGCTCTGCTCTGTCAGTAATCTCTCAAATGACCTGGTCACTCGGAATAACCCCCCTCTGCAGCACCAGGGGTCAAGTCAATGCCCACATAGGCTTCAGGAGCAGAACTTGATCTGATGTTATTTCATATACAATGGCAGGCTACTGTTTGTGTTTTAGTCTCAGCAATAAACAAAACTCCTGTTTAAACTTGGCAAGGTTGTATGTTTAGTTCGTTACTTGCTAATTTAGTACAAATTGTGTCTTAAACTCGTGGAATGTAATCTAGAAGTCATGTGATCGTACGTTGAACATGTCTCGTTCACTGTAAATTATTTAGCGTGCAAATCACCAAGGAAATGACTTCACACAATTCTGTTCATCACCCAGGGCATTTAGATTTCAGATTCTGCTCCTTGTCGTCCTGAGGCTCTTCCCCTTTAGTCAGCAAGTGGCCACTTTTACCGATGCAGGACGCATGTGTCTAGCTTTAGATGGGGGTTTAGTGACTGTTAGACATAACACAATTTTTTTTTTTTTCTGGTCTGCCTATACAATGGATTTTATTTTCTTCACTTTTTCTCAAAGCCTTGAATCATCTTGAAGCCTATCCCCACTCTAACATGATGTCTGCATGGTGGATGTTATTATAGACTGATAGTTTGTGTAGGTGTGTGTGTTTCTGGCTATGGTGTTTCTTCAGGGCAATAAGCCTCTCGACTCCTTTCTTCTACAGTGAGGTGTGTGAGAACATCACGAACAAAGAACATTACTGAGAGAGAACATTATACCAACTGTTTTATAAAAATGTAAATAAAAAATCTGTTTGTCTTTTGAGGCACTGTCTGATTTTTGTCAGTCTTTTTCGCTGAATCAAGAAATTAAGATAAAATTGAAAAACGGGTAGAACTCAATGTCAGAAGATGTCTCTGGAACCAAAATGTTCCTCGTAACTCATTTTTTTATGCCTAAAATATAATTCAAATTGGATTGAACCTAGTATTTTCTTCAATATTTCAGACATTTGACCTTGCTGTGAACTTGACTTTGTTTGGATCAACTATAAAAAAATAAGTCTGACTGCAATTTCAAATTTTGTTTCTCACATACGCGATCATACATAGTATGACAAAATAATAAAAAATAGTCAGAAATGGAATTTAAAAGTAAATTGTTCTTTATAAATATATATTGTGCACGTGTGCCATTTTGCTGCGTCTTATAGACTTGTTTCTGAGATTACATGAATCAAAACATTTACTTTTATAAACATGGATGGATAGATACAACTTCATTGTCATTGCAAAGTACATGGCAACGAAATGCCGTTTAGCATCTACCAGAAGTGTAAATAGTAGAAATTGTGCAAATGAGCAAGTGCAGATAAATATGTACATCAATAAATAAGGCTATATCAGAACGTGCAAAGAGAAGTATGTGCAAGTTGTATTTACAGCATATAAAGTATAAGTGTATAACATTTGAGTACTGAACAAGTCAAATACAAGTCTTCCTGATCACACGCACTGGTGTCTGCCGCCGTTTTTATATGTAATTTAAAGGGGACTGAGGACGATCACAAATTTGTGTACAGTTTATGGAGAATCGCTGAATTAACCCTAGGCTCAATGATTTAATGATTGTGAATTAAAATTCCCGGACCACCAAGCTGCTGCTGCTGTTGGACCCTTGTGCAAAGCGCTTTACCCCTTAACTGCTCTGCTGTGTAAATGTGAGTTGCTCTGGATAAGAGTGTTTGCCAAATGTTCGGAATGTAGTTGGTGCTGTTTGTTTGTAGTCAAATAAAGTGTAAAGGTGATTTTACGTTGAAAGTGTAGAGCATTCATTTCTGTGCTTTTTTGCACTAGTTTAGTAAATAAATATAAAACATCTAAACATGTGTTACCATTAAATATGGTTAAATAAATGAGATTTTCAGTTTCATATGCACAGGCTGTGAACACATTGTATATTGTACACTGCCTGTGCATATGACATGACATTCATGTTGTGCATCACATTCATATTTGTGCACTGTTACACATTATCTCACAGTAATATACAGAGCACTGTCACACACTATCACACTGTAATATACAGAGCAGTGTTACACACTATCACACTGTAATATACAGAGCAGTGTTACACACTATCACACTGTAATATACAGAGCAGTGTTACACACTATCACACTGTAATATACAGAGCAGTGTTACACACTATCACACTGTAATATACAGAGCAGTGTTACACACTATCACACTGTAATATACAGAGCACTGTTACACACTATCACACTGTAATATACAGAGCAGTGTTACACACTATCACACTGTAATATACAGAGCAGTGTTAAACACTATCACACTGTAATATACAGAGCAGTGTTACACACTATCACACTGTAATATACAGAGCACTGTTACACACTATCACACTGTAATATACAGAGCACTGTTACACACTATCACACTAATATACAGAGCACTGTCACACACTATCACACTGTAATATACAGAGCACTGTCACACACTATCACACTGTAATATACAGAGCACTGTCACACACTATCACACTGTAATATACAGAGCAGTGTTACACACTATCACACTAATATACAGAGCACTGTTACACACTATCACACTGTAATATACAGAGCAGTGTTACACACTATCACACTAATATACAGAGCAGTGTTACACACTATCACACTGTAATATACAGAGCAGTGTTACACACTATCACACTAATATACAGAGCACTGTTACACACTATCACACTGTAATATACAGAGCACTGTTACACACTATCACACTAATATACAGAGCACTGTTACACACTATCACACTAATATACAGAGCAGTGTTACACACTATCACACTAATATACAGAGCAGTGTCACACACTATCACACTGTAATATACAGAGCAGTGTCACACACTATCACACTGTAATATACAGAGCAGTGTTACACACTATCACACTGTAATATACAGAGCAGTGTTACACACTATCACACTGTAATATACAGAGCAGTGTTACACACTATCACACTGTAATATACAGAGCAGTGTTACACACTATCACACTGTAATATACAGAGCACTGTCACACACTATCACACTAATATACAGAGCAGTGTTACACACTATCACACTAATATACAGAGCACTGTCACACACTATCACACTGTAATATACAGAGCAGTGTCACACACTATCACACTAATATACAGAGCAGTGTTACACACTATCACACTAATATACAGAGCACTGTTACACACTATCACACTGTAATATACAGAGCAGTGTCACACACTATCACACTGTAATATACAGAGCACTGTTACACACTATCACACTGTAATATACAGAGCACTGTTACACACTATCACACTAATATACAGAGCACTGTTACACACTATCACACTAATATACAGAGCACTGTCACACACTATCACACTGTAATATACAGAGCAGTGTCACACACTATCACACTGTAATATACAGAGCAGTGTTACACACTATCACACTGTAATATACAGAGCACTGTTACACACTATCACACTGTAATATACAGAGCACTGTTACACACTATCACACTGTAATATACAGAGCACTGTTACACACTATCACACTAATATACAGAGCACTGTTACACACTATCACACTAATATACAGAGCACTGTCACACACTATCACACTGTAATATACAGAGCAGTGTCACACACTATCACACTGTAATATACAGAGCAGTGTTACACACTATCACACTGTAATATACAGAGCACTGTTACACACTATCACACTGTAATATACAGAGCACTGTTACACACTATCACACTAATATACAGAGCAGTGTTACACACTATCACACTGTAATATACAGAGCAGTGTTACACACTATCACACTGTAATATACAGAGCAGTGTTACACACTATCACACTGTAATATACAGAGCAGTGTTACACACTATCACACTGTAATATACAGAGCACTGTTACACACTATCACACTGTAATATACAGAGCACTGTCACACACTATCACACTAATATACAGAGCACTGTTACACACTATCACACTGTAATATACAGAGCACTGTCACACACTATCACACTAATATACAGAGCAGTGTTACACACTATCACACTAATATACAGAGCAGTGTTACACACTATCACACTGTAATATACAGAGCACTGTCACACACTATCACACTGTAATATACAGAGCACTGTTACACACTATCACACTGTAATATACAGAGCAGTGTCACACACTATCACACTGTAATATACAGAGCACTGTTACACACTATCACACTGTAATATACAGAGCAGTGTTACACACTATCACACTGTAATATACAGAGCACTGTTACACACTATCACACTAATATACAGAGCACTGTTACACACTATCACACTAATATACAGAGCACTGTTACACACTATCACACTAATATACAGAGCACTGTTACACACTATCACACTAATATACAGAGCAGTGTTACACACTATCACACTAATATACAGAGCACTGTCACACACTATCACACTGTAATATACAGAGCACTGTCACACACTATCACACTGTAATATACAGAGCAGTGTTACACACTATCACACTGTAATATACAGAGCAGTGTTACACACTATCACACTGTAATATACAGAGCAGTGTTACACACTATCACACTGTAATATACAGAGCAGTGTTACACACTATCACACTGTAATATACAGAGCAGTGTTACACACTATCACACTGTAATATACAGAGCACTGTCACACACTATCACACTAATATACAGAGCAGTGTTACACACTATCACACTAATATACAGAGCACTGTCACACACTATCACACTGTAATATACAGAGCAGTGTCACACACTATCACACTGTAATATACAGAGCAGTGTTACACACTATCACACTAATATACAGAGCACTGTTACACACTATCACACTGTAATATACAGAGCAGTGTCACACACTATCACACTGTAATATACAGAGCACTGTTACACACTATCACACTGTAATATACAGAGCACTGTTACACACTATCACACTAATATACAGAGCACTGTTACACACTATCACACTAATATACAGAGCACTGTTACACACTATCACACTAATATACAGAGCACTGTTACACACTATCACACTGTAATATACAGAGCACTGTTACACACTATCACACTGTAATATACAGAGCAGTGTTACACACTATCACACTGTAATATACAGAGCAGTGTCACACACTATCACACTGTAATATACAGAGCAGTGTCACACACTATCACACTGTAATATACAGAGCAGTGTCACACACTATCACACTGTAATATACAGAGCAGTGTCACACACTATCACACTGTAATATACAGAGCAGTGTCACACACTATCACACTGTAATATACAGAGCAGTGTCACACACTATCACACTGTAATATACAGAGCAGTGTCACACACTATCACACTGTAATATACAGAGCAGTGTCACACACTATCACACTGTAATATACAGAGCACTGTTACACACTATCACACTGTAATATACAGAGCACTGTTACACACTATCACACTGTAATATACAGAGCAGTGTCACACACTATCACACTAATATACAGAGCAGTGTCACACACTATCACACTGTAATATACAGAGCACTGTCACACACTATCACACTGTAATATACAGAGCACTGTTACACACTATCACACTGTAATATACAGAGCAGTGTTACACACTATCACACTGTAATATACAGAGCTGTGTTACACACTATCACACTGTAATATACAGAGCACTGTTACACACTATCACACTGTAATATACAGAGCACTGTTACACACTATCACACTGTAATATACAGAGCACTGTTACACACTATCACACTGTAATATACAGAGCACTGTTACACACTATCACACTGTAATATACAGAGCACTGTTACACACTATCACACTGTAATATACAGAGCACTGTTACACACTATCACACTGTAATATACAGAGCAGTGTCACACACTATCACACTGTAATATACAGAGCACTGTTACACACTATCACACTGTAATATACAGAGCACTGTCACACACTATCACACTGTAATATACAGAGCAGTGTCACACACTATCACACTGTAATATACAGAGCAGTGTCACACACTATCACACTGTAATATACAGAGCAGTGTCACACACTATCACACTGTAATATACAGAGCACTGTCACACACTATCACACTGTAATATACAGAGCAGTGTTACACACTATCACACTGTAATATACAGAGCAGTGTCACACACTATCACACTGTAATATACAGAGCACTGTCACACACTATCACACTGTAATATACAGAGCAGTGTCACACACTATCACACTGTAATATACAGAGCACTGTCACACACTATCACACTGTAATATACAGAGCAGTGTCACACACTATCACACTGTAATATACAGAGCACTGTCACACACTATCACACTGTAATATACAGAGCAGTGTCACACACTATCACACTGTAATATACAGAGCACTGTTACAAACTATCACACTGTATTATACAGAGCAGTGTTACACACTATCACACTGTAATATACAGAGCAGTGTTACACACTATCACACTGTAATATACAGAGCTGTGTTACACACTATCACACTGTAATATACAGAGCAGTGTTACACACTATCACACTGTAATATACAGAGCACTGTCACACACTATCACACTGTAATATACAGAGCACTGTTACACACTATCACACTGTAATATACAGAGCACTGTCACACACTATCACACTGTAATATACAGAGCACTGTCACACACTATCACACTGTAATATACAGAGCACTGTCACACACTATCACACTGTAATATACAGAGCAGTGTTACACACTATCACACTGTAATATACAGAGCACTGTTACACACTATCAAACTAATATACAGAGCAGTGTTACACACTATCACACTAATATACAGAGCACTGTTACACACTATCACACTGTATTATACAGAGCAGTGTTACACACTATCACACTGTAATATACAGAGCATTGTCTACTGTGTATACTGTACAATATTAAAAATATAATAAATATAAAAATATAATAAATTTGTGCATTACATATTCTACTGCAATATCTGGATCCTTACTCAAATATTTCACTCACTTCTGCACGTGTGGATGGTGATGTGACAATGAAGTGATTTGATTTGATCTGAGTTAAAACTTACCTGCACAGAGTGAAGAAACAACAGACAGCTGCTTACAGACAAACACCAAACTCCTGAAATATCACCTGTGTGCCGTTTAGTTTGTGGGCATGTACTACAATAATACAGCAGAAATATTTTAGTGTGTAGTGTTTCAATTTGAACTCCATGACCATATCACACAAAAAAATAATAATTTATTTAGAATAAGCGCTCTGTGTGCTGCCATTGTCCAGTATGAAGTCCTTTTTTTAAACACATGTTAATAATAAGAATATGAACAATATAATAATATATTATTATAACAGTCGATAATAATAATAAAAACAATTTAAAAAATCATAATAATAAAAAAATAAGTTATTATTATTATTGTTGTTGTTGTTGTTGTTGTTTCTGGTAGCTTTATTTATTATTATTATTTATAAATTCCATACATGAAGTTTATTCAATCCGTATTTCAGACAATCCCATGTGGGGTCGCGAGCTCCGGGAATCTGTATTGTTTATTTGTCTTTAAACTGTCTCCATGGTGATGATGCGTCCCATCAAATACTTTTAAATCAACACACAGCATTTGAACTTCTGCTTGGGTACGGATCTTTCTTTGCTGAAGTCTAAGGGAGGATTCTTGGAGCGCCTGTTTGCGCTCATCAGCATGTGGGAGGTAGACGTGTGGAAGCCTGCAGCAAGGACGTACTTTAAAGTGCTTATTGTAAGTGTCTAATATCTTCTGATGCTGTGATTCTCAGTATTGTATCCTAAACTCAGTGACACTATGTTGGATTGTGACAGTGATGATGTAATTTGTCTATAGGATCATCTTACAGATCTGGCTGAAGTGCTGTTTACTCAGCTCCCGGAGTTCTACCAAGACCCAGCAGCCTTAGCCAGCAAACTAAGACCTTTCCTCAGACAGCATGTCCAGAAGATTATGGACATTTTGTGCAAGCTCTGAGCAATGTCCTTCCCTCTACCCAATTCCTCTTTTCTTCCTTTTTTCCATTTCTTTTCCCTCATTTCTTTTCTATACATTGCTCAAGCTCTCCACACGTAAGTAGAAATTAATTTTATTCTTATTTTTGATGAACTTAATATTGAAGTATACTCTTTTCTTCCCTACAGGTCTGTACAGTGAACCCAGCACCCAAGGAGTAGTTTTAATATCCCTCATCCCTCATAGAGCATCCCTTATCCATCTATCCTTCTCTCTTTGTCTATATAGATATATGCAAATAGTAAAAAGTATAAATAGCAGCTGTAGATAGTATTGTTGTAAATAAACTTATAGTGTGTATTGTTTATATAGTTTACTTTAATAAATGTTTTCATTTGCTCCTATTACAGTCTCATTCTGATTATTTTTAGTCATCAGTATGTCTATATAATTTCCTTTGAAAAGCAACACAACACTAAATGAAATTTTCACTCATGTACAAATAGTTTTGAAAGAACTTCAGAAACTTTGTGAGGTTTACTAAAATGTGAAAAATGACAAATAACATCAAACAAAATCCAGATATTTATAGTCTTGGGAAGTTTGTTTAAAGCCCCAAAATGTAGAAAAATCTGTAATATTTGGAGAATCACACATTTACGTTTAAGCATCCAGAACACAGTTGTGTAAAAAAACTCTAAAATCTTTAGATAAAAATCTGAAAATCTAAATTGTAGAGGACTAGAAAATGTAGATTTACACAGTTTACACCAAATCACACCACTGTAGCACATCATTTATAATGCAGTTACTCTGAACTCTCAAGGTTACTTTTTAAGAAGAAATATTTTATATCAGCAGTCTTTAAGGTGTTTTCCAAAATAAATAAATAAATAAAAATCCTGCTTTTTAAAATGAAAGTTGGTTAGAAGTTTAAAATCGAAAGGAATGCAAAACTGTTAGAGAAACACCAGAGTGGCTTTAAAATGCTTAATGAGCTTTAATAAGATTCAATGTAATTTGTTTTTTTTATTCTTTCTAGTTTCTTAGCAAAAGTACATCTGATGAAATTAAAAAGCCTAACACTCTGTTTCTTTCTCCAGTTTGGGCTTGAAGCAATTTTCTGCTTGCTGCCTGCTACAAAACCCACCTCACCCTGTTCTGCCATCCCACATCTACCCCTATTCCCACCCCATACTGCTACCCCACATTTAGCTCTCATGTCCTACCCCACATTTAGCTCTCATGTCACCTAGTCCTTCTAATCTAAATCTACCACTGTCAAACCAAGAGAAAACATTCAGAGCGATTGAAGAAACCTGTAAGTTGCATAGTCCAATAATTTTAATCATATAAAAAATGTTGCTGAGTGAAGAAATAAATATTTAGTTAAGAAATATATATCAGGAAATGAATGCTGAAACTGTGTTGTAGTGTCTAATATTCATCTTTTGATCTCAAATCTAAATGTCAGAGAGAGAGAGAGAGAGAGAGAGAGAGAGAGAGACCCATAAAAATGCAATATGGTTGGAGTTCATTTGCATTCAATAGAATATAAGGAAGATTGGCTCTGGAAAGATTTTATCACTGATTTATTATGCACCCTGTCCTGTTTATTTCATCATGTCATATCTAGTTTCTCTGAAAAGCTAGGTGAAATTGGCATATCTGTGTGCACAACTAAAATCTACATCACACTTACCAAGCATGTGAACAGAAGAGCTACTTTTCTCTAAAGTAATTGTGGCTTTGTTACTGTTAGGGCCATATACATGTTTTTAAGTGTAGAAAAAAAAGCAAAGTGCATCATTAAATCAATCTGAAATCTGCTGACCCCTGAAACAAGTTCCATTGTGTTGGTTTTTGACAAACTAAACTACTTTGATTTATATACTTCACTATTCATATTATGTAGGTACATGCATAAATCCTCTGTTCTGATTCATACACATTATTATTTATTGTTAAGTCTGATACATATTTGCAAACTCTCTTTTATGTTTGTATCAGTTTTTGTTGCATCATAATCAAGATTTTCATTTAAGTTGGGCTCAGCCCCCAATGAGTGTATAATAGTAAACAATAAAAATAAATAAATAAATAAATAAATAAAATAAAATAAACGTTTGACTAACAGGGTAGGACAGTAAACTTATTGCAGCATTCCACTATATTGCATAGATGTATATATTATCTCTGTTACTGTTGTTCATACAATGTATATTTAATATGTATATATATTATCTCTGTTCTGTATATATATATATATATATATATATATATATATATATATATATATATATATATATATATAATCATTATGAGTGTCGTGAATGAACTGGCGTGTTGGTGCGAGTAAAATGAACTCTTATTTTGATGGGCCACAGTTTGTTGTTAAATTTAGCCATACTGATAACATTTTATGAGGTCTATGTAGTTATAAATTTGTCAAATGTTATACAGATATTTTTTAGTATCGCTGTTATTTTAGAAATGATTAACAAGTTTTACAGTTACTGGAACTTTTATTTTAAAACATGGAACCCGGAAGTTGGAGTGTTTGGAGTAAATTCCACGTTGATGTGTTGTGGTATTGTTTTTCGGTATGACAGCTGGACGTGTTTTTAACTGGACTGTTGTTGTGCTCACTTGTCAGCACAAAGACAGCGTTTATGCTTTCCAGAGAGGTAAGAAGGAAGGGCACTTATATATATAGCAAAAAAAAAACAAAAGTTTGGTATTAAACGGTCCGTGATGTCGAGTATCTGTCTGTCTTCCTCTTTGCTCAACATGTTTCCCTTTTCCCTGTTCAGGTGTATGAAGTGTCACGACTTTGTAATGCAGTCCCCGGGTAATGTACAGACATGGGATAAAACAGTCATCTCTGAATTGAAGACTTTAATTCAAGATGATTATACACTAACCGGCCACTTTATTAGTAACACTTGTACATTCATGCACTTGTCTTATCAGCCAGTCTGCTCAGCACGGTTATAAAAAAATGATTGTTTGAGTTATCTTTCAGCTCAGACTGGTTTTTCCTCCTCTGTCCCCTCTCATCAACACGGCGGTTCAAACCACAGACCCACAGAACTGTCACTCACTGGAGGTGTTTTTGCACCAGATTGTTGTTGTGTGTGAAAATCCCACGAGATCAGCAGTTTCTGAAACTTTCAAACCAGCTCACCTGGAATCAACAACCTTGCCAAGGTTAAAGTCACAGAGATCAGACATTTTCTTCGTTCTGGTGTGCCTAATAAAGTGGCCTGTGAGTGTATTTACATTTAGTGAGCCAAGATGTAAATAGTTTGGCAGCGTTAGTTTAACTTTGTAAGAGAAAATTCTAGTTAAATATCTGTGAAGTGGTTCACGCTAGCGGATATTGCAGTGATGTTTGAATGGTGATGTAAAGTATTTTGCAGGTAGGTGGGCACCTGTCTACTGAAGCTCATTTTGGGTATTAATATGGATTATATCAATATACTAAACTCTACTCCTCTGAGAAGACTTTCCACTTGATTTTGGACCATCACTGTGAACATTTCTGTCCTAGAAGAGTTCCAAAAAAGTTCATCCCAAAAGTGTTCAGTGGGGTTGAGTCAGAATCAGGGCTCTGTGCAGGACCCTCGAGTTCTTCCACTCCAACCTTCACCTCTGCACCATTTTCGTGCTGGGTCTCTTAGTTTCACTTAAGAGAAACTGTAAAGCTACAGCATACAGAGATGTTCGATACCATTGTGTGTTTGAAAAAGATTCTCATATGGGTCTGATGGTCAGGTGTCCACAAGCTTTTTAAGAACCTGCTTTTCTTAGAGAGTCAGAACCTCTAATATGAACCAGACATTTTTCACCATTTCACAGTGTATCATTCATTTCACTAATCAGTACTGAGCAAGTTTTATTAGCATGTCTTGGCTGTAAATCTATTTCTTCCATCTTTTTTGTATCCTTTAAATATCCATTCCTACTATCAGGTGCAGCCCAGAAGAAGATGGATTTCCTTTCCGGTCTGGTTCCTCTCAGGAGTTTTGTCTTTGCCACAGTTAATCAAGAGATTTCTGAGAAATATTTTAAAGCAGTGCCAATATGAAGCGCTATTATCAGCTTATTCCAGATGTAAGAAACTATTATAGTTATAGCCCTGAGCTCAGAGAGTGGTGTTTTTTGTTTTAGAGTTGGAGTTACGGCAGCAGCGTGGGATTCTGCCCCAAGGAGCACTGCTGCTCACTGTCCCTGACCCACAGGAGCATGTAGGCAGTGGAGGAGCGACTCTCAACGCGCTGCTGGTGGCAGCAGAGCATCTCAGCGCCAGAGCCGGATATACAGTGAGTGAGCCTTGGGCTGGAACGTATAAACAGTTTTTTAGTTGTTACTATGGCAACCAGTAATAGCTTGGCTACAAACCTGGCAACACTGGGGAACACAGTTGAAGGTACTTCTTAACAATTCCTGTATGTTGTCAACATGTCTTAACTGCCTTTAGGTATAACAGAAATCAACTTTCATAACCTCTTGACTTTTCTGTCTATAGCTGCGCTGTTATTAATGTTGTCCTGCCCCTCAAATATGTATAGTCACGTGCTACCTTCTGGTATTTACACTATAAATATAGTCTGAGATATGTTTGTGTGTGTGTGTGTGTGTATTGAATCTTGCTTTGACAAAACACATAAACATTTGCTACTGCATGTAAATGTATATTTCAAATACAGTGATTCAGATTCTGTCTTGAACACTCTTGTGTCCATGTGCTTTTATAGCTGTTGTTGTTGTTCTTCTGTCTTAAGGTGGTGACTGCAGACGTCTTGTATGATGCTCGCATTCTCATTTTGCACACGGTGAGTACAGGAAGTTCTACATACAGCCAAGAATTTATGTTTGTAACACAAACATTTCCTGTCAACCTTCAGTGAGGTGGACTGGTTGTCCTGAATTGCCCTGAGGTGTGAATGATTAATGTGTGTGTGTGTGTGTGTGTGTGTTGCCCTATGATGAACTTGTGTCTTGTCCAGGAAGCATGGCTTATTTTCCTGCAACTTATTAACATTAAAGGTGCCTGTTAGGTTGGACTTCTAACCAAATCTCAGAACATAATGACTTTTTTTTTGATAGACTAAAACCTGAATGCTGCAACACTTACATACTGTTCATAGTCGATTCCTTCTGTTTTAATGAAGAATCTCTTAATTCAAATTTGGTCTTTATATCAAATTGTGCAGGTGCATCAGACAGGACAGTTAATGGCCGGGTTGCCAGATTGAGCTAGTATAAAAACACTCCAAGGAAGCCACCAAGAAATTGTTTTATAGGAAACAATTGGAGTTAATACATTGTAAGCACAGATGCAGATAGTATATACAAATACTGATTAAGAGGAAAGCAGGATAATGAGATATACACAAATGCTTAATAAGGAAGAAAAATGAGAAATGTTTTCCAACTTATAGGTTTCTGGCCTAGTTTCAGGTCTATCATGTAAATTCAGAGATGTAGCTTATATCACATTTTGAACCGTAGATCTGTTAATGTGTATAATGTGTACATAACCTACTTGATGAAACGATTGATGATAATTTCTACCCCTATTCCTGGCATGTGTGGCAGGGGAGAGATTTTCCCTGGGATGGCTGCAGTAGGGCTTTCTGTTGGATGCCTGTTAGTGCAGCTGAACAAAGTGTTGAGGGACCAGTTTGCTGCTTAGATCTGTTACTGAACTGCCTTTCAGCTAAGGTGAGTAAATGATTTGTGTGTATTGCATAATGTATTTCACCTCAGAATAGATTGTCTACTCAATGCACACATGGGTACACAGTGTGCCAAAAATCAAATCTCAGAGAGTTATGTATACACCGATCAGCCATAACATTAAAACCACCTGACTAATATTGTGTAGATTTTCTTTGTGTTTGTGTTTCTTTGTGTTCTTTGTGTTTCAAAACACAAAGACATGGCATGGACTCCACATGACCTATGAAGGTGTGTGTGATATCTGACACCAAGTTGTTAGCAGATCCTTTAGGTCCTGTAAGTTGTGAGGTGATGTCTCTGGATCGGACATGTTTGTCCAGCACATGCCACAGACGCTCGATTAGATTGTGATCTAAGGAATTTGGCGGCCAAGTCAACACTTTGAACTCTTTTTTTTATGTTCCACAAACCATTCCTGAACAGTTTGTCATTGTGGAGATGCTTATCATTATTTGGTTCTTGTCAAAGTCACTCAGATTCTTACGCCTGCCCATTTTCCTGCTTTCACATTAGAACTGACTGTTCACTTGCTGTCTAATATATCCCCTATCTTGACAGGTCTTACTCTAATGAGGTTAATTCACTTTAATTCAACATTATTCACTTCACCTATCAGTGGTTTTAATATTATTGCTGATCAGTGTATATATTCACTTATTTGTGATATTTTGTGATTTTATTGATTTTTGTGTTGCTCCGATTTAAGTCCTAGTTCTCCGTGTTGTTCTTGTGACTGTAAAATTTCTCCTTGGAGATTAATAAAGTACTCTATTCTAATCTAATCCAACCAAATGTACTCTAATCTAATCTAGATTAGACTGTTCTACTCTATTATCACTATATTCTCTAATCTACTATGTTCTAATCTACCTACTCTAATCTAATGTATTGTAATCTAAACTAGATTAGACTAAGGTACTTTACTGTAATCTACTGCACTGTAGTCAAGTCTACTCTATTCTGTTGTAATCTAATCTGCCTACTCTAAACTTGCTTTAGGTGTGTGTTGGCTCTCCACCAGGAGTTTGGGTGTGTAGTACAGATATGATCCTGAGCATCTCTACAATGCCGGGTGAGCTCTCTATCTATCTGTCTGTCTGACTGACTGTCTGTCTGTCTGTTTCTCTATGTAGATAGAAGTGAAGCTTAAACAGCAGAGCAGTACATTCTGAGGAGAACTTTTAGATCCAAGATCAAAGTGTATATAGTGCCTCTCCAACAGGAAATGTTCACTCAAATGACCTTTAACCAGCCTGTGGCATTCTGCCACTAGAAAATATGCTGTGTAAATATATCAAATAGAGGTAAAGGAGGAGCTGTAGCCCTTACTGCAGCAGTGTGTGCTGAAAATTGAGTGTAAATGAACAAAATATATGTAATTATACAGTATATTTGTTAGATTCAATTTCATTTCTAACAACTGAACAGCTTTACAGAAATGTGACGAGGGAAAAGCTCATTGAGACGACGTGAGGAAGTAACTTAAAGGGGAATCAGATGCAAAAGGGAACCCGTCCTCATCTGGGTGACACCGGATTATATGAGCTGTCACTCTTTCACATATAATCTAAAGTCAGACAGTACTGAGAGTGCTTACAGGATCCTCATCAGAATGAGTTTGGCTTCATTAGAGTTCTTAGCTTTCGGTCTAGAGCAGTCCAGTCTTATCCAGGAAGGGATGCAGATTTTCATTCCAACCAAGCAGAAGCCACATCTGAGTGTACTGAAAGCCAAGCGGAACTGATTGAACAGGTGGAATCAGGTGTGGCTCCTGCTTGATTGGTATGTTAACCTGCACCCACACCAGTCGGATAAGAGGACACAAGTAATAAATGTGATTTCTCCAAGTGCTCATCCACAGCAGCAGCTCGGAATACTTGGATGATGGAAGCTATAAATCAGGAGAATCAGGATGGATCAGGCAGGTGGGGGGGTGGGGGGCTTGGGGCAGATTATTAGTCCTGTACTTGTACTTGCACAAGTAGGGACACTAACAGGAGTGACAGTATAACTAAAAAAAAAAAAAAAGGAGGGCACATTGAATTAAGCATCCTCTCACTACTCCATCATCAACAACCCTGAGTGAATAGCTGACAGCTGGGGAATGACCACATTCCGATTTTTCCTGCAAACATCCCAGTTTAACAAATGAACTCTCCAGATCTGCTCCTTTACCAAATTGAACAACTAATTAATAGTAAAACAGGTTATGGTTCCTGCTGATCTGTCCTTTGTCTCCTTCCTGTCTCAACATTCCACAGACACTGAGCGTTGTCACTGCAAAATTTGAAACATTATTTTCTCAGAACAGATTGAACATTATTATACAGCAGTTATTACCTACCAAAAGTGGTCCAAAGAATTATGACTGTTGTGCCAGTGACAGGGTGGGTGATGGACACCCAGGGCTCATTAAATGGACGTGGGGAGTGAAGGCTAGCGGAGGCTGCATCCAGCATACCAACCATGAGAACTGACTGCTTACTTGCTGCCAAATATATCCCCTGTAACAAGCTATTCAGCATTAATTACTTCATCAGTCACTGTGGTTTTAATGTTATGTTACGATGGGTGTATTAAGAAATAAATGTGTATTGTTTTAAAGGGACAAAATATTATTTTCACCTAAGAGTGTTGTATATTTGCCTTTACAGCTGTGCTGTGGGAGGACTTCACTGGTGTGAGGGCTGTGTCCATACCTGGTGACGTGTCTTTTGCTGTTAACCATGGAGTCTACCTCACAGACACACAGGTGGGTTCTGGGTAAAGAAGTAAATGCTGAAAGTAACATAATTAGAAATATATCATATGTTCATACTCAGGAGTTCCTGATTTTTGACTCTGTAGACCACAGTTACAGAAGGTTGATCCTCATATTATTTCACGGTCTTGTTAAATAAATAAATAAATAAATAAATAAATACTGAAAATAAGGAAGTATATATGTTTATTTTCGTTGTGAATATTTTCCATCATCTGCTCCCAATTTCCATTAAAGAAAAGATATCACCATATCCACAATATCTAAAAGAAATAGGTATTGTGGCATAATCTATTAATAATTCAAGGTATATTATATCATCATAGCAACCAGCCCTGCACATAATTCTCAGATTGGATGTTGTACTTTGATTACCCGTGTCTTGACAGGGTGGAGTGTGTGATATTATCTACCGGGGTTCAGAGGAGAAGATCCGCTCTGCTGTATTGCCTGATGGGAAAGTTCCTCTGGTACACACACACACATTCTGAACACAGTAATGAAATCTGTTCCATGTAGTCATCACACTCCTAAATAGGTATTCAAGTGACACAATGTCTGTGTGTTTTTATGCTAATTGATGGTCCTGGTTGCAGGTGTCAGGACCTGTGTTTTTCTCCAGCTCTGTATCTGAGAGACTTTTACAAACTCATGTGACTCCACCACTGGATGGCTGCACTTACCTGGGCCTGGACTCTGGAGCGCTACCTCTACAGGTATACACACAGGGGTGTGCGGAGATGATTGATTATGATATCATTCACACTCGTGTTGTAGTTATAATGTACATTATGTTGCCAAAAGTTTTGGGACAGCCCTCCAAATCATTGAATTCAGGCGTTGTTTTTCAGGGGTTTAACTTGGCCCCTTAGTTCCAGTGAAAGGAACTCTTAATGCTTCAGCATACCAAGACATTTTGGACAATTTCATGCTCCCAACTTTGTGGGAACAGTTTGGGGATGACCCCTTCCTGCTCCAACAGTACTGTGCACCAGTGCACAAAGCAAGGTCCATAGAGACATGGATGAGTTTGGTGTGGAGGAACTTGACTGGCCTGCACAGAGTCCTGACCTTAACCTGATAGAACACCATTAAGATGAATTAAAGCGGAGACTGCGAGCCAGGCCTTCTCATCCAACATCAGTGCCTGACCTCACAAATGCACTTCTAGAGGAATTCCCATAAACACACTCCTAAACCTTGTGGAAAGCCTTCCCAGAAGAGTTGAAGCTGTTATAGCTGTAAAGGATGGGCCAACTCCATATTACATTCATGTGCATGTAAAGGCAGGCGTCCCAAAACATTTGGCAATGTAGTGTACGTTCACTTGTACCTGCTGTACCTGAACCTTGAATGAGAGCATGCATATTTGACCTCACATGGATTAATGTATAAAATTGTGGCTTTTTTGCAAGATTTGTTATTTAACCTCATTCTTCTTGGCATATCCTTGAGATACCTTAGCTAGTGCATGTATGAGCTGTTCTTTTTTATCTTATCTGAC
This sequence comes from Hemibagrus wyckioides, assembly GCF_019097595.1. Lineage (NCBI taxonomy): Eukaryota > Metazoa > Chordata > Actinopteri > Siluriformes > Bagridae > Hemibagrus > Hemibagrus wyckioides. Next base: position 9,733,314 of record NC_080723.1, on the reverse strand, counting down.
ATTATCTGTCTAAGTTGAACGAATGCTGTTACAGGGATATCTGCTTAAGAAGTGTGCTCATCATGCCCCCAAAATAAAACCATAACATTAAAGGCACTGACAGCTGATGTGAATAATGTTGATTATCTCGTCACTCGTTGATAGAACTCACTTGTCGATTAACTTGTCATAATGTGGATGGAACATGTTGAGAGGTGGGATTTATTAAGCAGCAAGTGAACAGTTAGTCCCCGACGTTGACGTGTTGGAAGCAGGATCTGTCCATTTCCCAGAATGCACAGGCAATAATGGTACTTTCAACATAGCCTCAGTGTTGTTAATCCTAACTCACCAAGTGATTAGAAACGATTATATCGAGCACACACTCGTAGTACACCAGCTTACACCAGCATTTACATTTACATTTCTGGCATTTGGCAGATGCTCTTATCCAGAGCGACATACAAAAGTGCTTACCAGCAGCAGTTGGTTGGTAGTTTTTAAATTAGAGGAAGCACAAGGGTGTGCCACTGAAGTATATTGAAGTGTGTTCTGTTTTATTGTTTTCATCTATTATTGTGGTCTTTTGTTTAGTTCTCAGTACCTTGTCATAAGTAAAAGACTTTTTGAACAAAATTAGCAGTTTACCTAGTAATCGCTACTCATTAGCTCGCTGAAGAAGCTAGATATCTAGATGTCAGACTAGCAAAAAACCAACACAAATAATCAAACAAGTTATAATTTGTTTAATATATTTAACCATCACAATGATAAGTGTATAAAACTGTTATGTTACTGTTAATGTTTCAATGACTGGCAGCTGGTTACGAGGTTCCACCCCTTTGAGAGATTCTCCAGTCATCATAAAAAGAAGATAGCCTTTTAGCCAATGAGCATTATTTTTTTCTCAAATCTGCTGAAGAAGCTCACAGAAAAGTTTCTCTAGCTTCTTATCAGAATTTTTTATATTGACATTTCCCAGTAGACCAGTAGCGATGAATAACATAGACACATTTCAACCATTTATATTTTATTCACATATTTTAATGAAAGTGTCATCATAAAGCAGTCTCCTGTCTTCCACATTAGTGTGACATCTCTCTTTTATTCCCTCCATATTTCGTGTTCCTTTAATTGTCTCTTCATCCCTACAGATCTCTCTCTTTCTGGATATCCTGATGTGCCTTTGCTCAGACCTGACTGAAACAGAGTTTGTAAATGGAGTGAGAGCAGGTTGCAGTTCACCGACGGGTCCACAAGGGGAGGCAGTGAAGAGCGCTCGCTCTGTGCTGTGGAGGACTTTGCGAGGCGTTCCACTTTTTCTGGGTATCTCAGTCTGGGCATCTGCTCTCTTTCTTTGTATCATTTTCTTTTGCTTTGATGAAAACATTTACGCTGTATTTGCAGTACACGCTTCAGACGGACACTACGATTACCTGACTCTATCTGGCAGGGAACATATTGTGCGTCTGACAGAGGCAGGATCAGAGACAGAGATTCTTTCTCACGTACAGGTACTTGCTCTTCGCTTCTTTGCCTGTCCAGACGTCTGAATTTATAAGTCATTGTGTTTCAATAGTATGCTGACGCTGAATTCTCATTACGTCTCTCCCTTATTACGTCTGCAGGAGTTGCAGTGTGTGAGCAAGGGCAGTAGGATCATTAATAGTGTCCTGGAAGGAGAGGTGCATGTTGCAGCAAGGGCTGTTGTGCAACACTGCCACTTACAGGTCAGGAGCCTTTCACATTATTCACTTGCTTTTGGATAAAATCTGATGACCTTCAGAGGCTCTGATTATCATTTATGACTGGGTTCTGTACAGAATTTCACCAACAGCAATCCCTTCACCTCCAATTTTTCTCAAACTGATTATTGAGTCTAACCATGTCTGACAGAAAAAACATACTGCCATATTGTATGGCTAGCCACTGAAAAAAAAAAAGAAATGACGAATAATACAGGTTAACTATTAACAAGTAATATCTTGGTAAAATAAAATATTTCACAATGGTTTTTATCATGTCTTGAGCTGAAAACATTGGAGTTACACATCTGAGCTGGCAAAGCAGATAAAACACCTTTATGACATCTGCATATTAAGTAAAATCAAGTAGAACATGATAAGAAGTGAATTTTTCACTGAGTCTTCACTGAGCGTTTGGGCTGCCATATTGCTATAACCTCAGGTGTTTTTAGGTCAGAGAACTCTAGGTGGATGTTGTCAGATTATCTGCCCGGGGGTTGAATTGACCATTCTGTGTCCAAAAATATTGGATTGCATCGTTGGATATGAAATCCAGATTCAAAAATACTGATTAATTGTGATGTATAGATGACTGGATCAGAGCATCTCCAAAACTGCAGCTCTTGTGGGGTGTTCCCGGTCTGCAGTGGTCAATATCTATCAAAAGTGGTCCAAGTAAGGATCAGTGGTGAACCAGCGACAGGGTCATGGGAGGCCAAGGCTCATTGATGCACGTGGGGTGCAAAGGCTGGCCCGTGTGATCTGAACAGACGAGCTACTGTTGCTCAGATTGCTGAAGAAGTTAATGCTGGTTCTGATAGAAAAGTGTCAGAATACACAGTGCATGATGGGTCAGGGCTGTTTTGCCAGCAAAAGGGAGACCAACACAATATTAGGCAGGTGGTCATAATGTTATGTCTGGTCAGTGTGTATCAACCAAGGTGGAATTTACTTTACATTATAATATAATAATGTTATATTATTTAATTTTATTTTAATGTTATATTATTTAATAGCTAAAAATGAATTCTTATTATGTTATTTTAAAGAGTAATTGTTTAAGGGTCGTTCAGAACTAATTAAGATTTTGTGATTTTTGTATTCCAGGGTCCAATTCAAGTGAATTCTGGGTGCCTTCTTTCCGGACTGGATCAGACCGTGTCGGATCAACTACGGCACCTGCCTCTGACCAGCAACATCATTGTGCAGGGGCACAGGGTGAATGTGGGGGAGCTGAAATTGACCGTGTTTACAGTGTTTGGGGCGTATGATAGTTTGGAGGTAAATAAATTTCTGTGCAACACTAGAGCGAGGCTGCGTTAAGACTTGGATTTTAGTCCAGTCCTCCATATAGATAAAATAGAAGGGGTTTACTGATGGTCTCGATTTAATTGAATTCACTTCACTGTCATCATGATTTGAGTTCGATACGCAGAACTTTTCAGATAAAATTTGGATAAGAAAAAAACTGAAATATAAACAGTGGATTTTTTTCTGCAGAAAATTAAATAAATCAAAACATTTGCTATGAACAGAGGTTTAATACTGTTATTAAATGGATACACAATACCTTACAAAATATATAAATACATATATAAATTCTTTCAAAAAATGAATTGATTGAAATATTATGAGCATTCTAAAATGAAATAAAGCTCGGCTAAAAGCCAAAGTCGGCTAAAGTGTCTAGTGATCACAGAGGGCAGGGCTAGTGTAATTTAAAAACTATTTTTAACTGATGTAAACTCTTGTAAAGTAGTCGTGAAACCATATAACACGATCCAGAGCTATCTGTCCATATGCTTGCTGTATATTTTAACTCTACAGCTTATGGAGATTGGGATTTCAGGTGTTCATACAGTGCAGCTGCATTAGCTGCTTAATTAATAGAATACTGACTCCCATGATGTGACTTGCACATTTCAACGAAGCACATCTTTTGTTTTGAGTCGTGTTTAAAAGTCGTGACATAAAAGTCGTGTTTTAAGTTCCACTATTCTCTCCTCTACAGGCCCAGAGTGACGATGATGCTGCTTCATTCCTGAATCAAACGTGGAGTCGCTTTTTTAGCAGCACTGGAGTACAGTAAGAGAAAACAACAGATTGCAGACCAGTTCAGGGAAAGTGCTTGAACTTGTCTGATGTCTGTGTGTGTTTTTGTCGCAGGCGAGAGGATTTGTGGGGAGCATCGAGTGAAGCAGCTCAGACTCTGCTGGACGCTCGCTTGTTTATGGCTTTTATGCCAAAGGGAGGCACAACAGGGCTAGACGGTGTTCGCTTCCTACTGGGAGGCTCTGGGAGTATAGAGAGCTGGAGATCAGCATGGAGGCTCTCTCTGAGGGAGGTGCTGTCTCTCACCGACCAGCACCGTGAACTGCAGTGGAGAGACAAGCTGCTGTTTAGCGCCGGACGGAGAAGAGCGGCAGAGACACTGAAGAGCCACGCAGCCCACAACCTTCTGCCATGTATGAGGGCAGCAGTGCTGGGAGGCAAGCAGACCGAACTACTGAACACACTCGACTCCGGTGAGGAAAATACGGATCTGATTTTATTTTTTTACTTGCAATAATAATATAACTAGTGAAATGTATGAATTGCTGCACTAATGTGGACTAAATAAAACACTAAAAACTGATTAAAGGAAAAGAAAAACAAAAGATGTCCACACAATGTCCAGATGAACACGATTGGGGGAGAGCACTAACTGGCTTATTCTGTGTATAAGAGCTGATTTGAATCTATATAATGTTTTTCACCTTACTTTTTTTTTTACCTTATTTATATGTGTTTGTGTACAACACACACAAACACACAAATCCTTAAATTACTGTGTACTGTGTTATTATATATACTGTGCTTCTCTCTTGTTCTCTCTATTTCTCTTTCTGCCTTTCTGTTAATCTGTCTGTTTCTTCTGTCCCCTCAGTGGCTGCAGGGAGTCTTGGTGATCTAGGAGTAGCTGCACGCACATTGGCATGCATCGCTGATGTTCTTGGTTGCATGGCTGGTGAGGGAAAAGGAGGTTTGAGGAGTGGCCCTGCTGCTAATCCAGCCTGGGCTACTGCTTTCAGCCTGCTGGAGCAGGGCAAGCTAGAGGCCGGTGTCCTGGAACTGGCCAAGCAGAGAACCCACTGGCTCAACAGGTGAGAGTTTAGAGTCCAAAATGTGAGCGTTTATAGGGATTTGAGTTAATGGTCAATATCATCATCCTCTATAGACCTGACCTGCTGGTACGAGCTGCCAGACACTACGAGGGAGCAGGACAGATCCTTCTCAGAAAAGCGGTGATGTCCGCACGGCAGTTTGTGTTCATTGGCCAAGGCGAGATGCCACCAATGGGAGAGTGGCAGGAAGTGGAGTGTCCAGCTAGACTGGATCTCTCAGGTGAGTCTCTGTCCTAAAACACAATTCCCTTTTTTCAAGGTCACTTAATACTTTTGATTTTTTTTTATAGATTATTGTTTCTTCTTGCTATTGCATTTGCTTTTTTTTTAATGTAAATCAGAAATGGTGTAAAAAATAACACTTTATCCAATGTACTCCAATGATTTTATCCAGGTGGTTGGAGCGACACTCCCCCAATTGCGTTTGAGCATGGAGGCGTGGTGATAAATGTGTCTGTGAAAGTGGATGGAAAACGACCCATCGGAGCCCGAGTGCGCCGCATTCCAGAACCTCGACTGGTGTTGGTGAGCCGCAGCGGCCCTCCGGACTGCAGCATGACTACACAAACAGTGTGTAACGACCTCACTGACCTGGAGGACCACTGCCAGCCCCATGCACCCGGTCAGGATAACGTCCGAATCAAGGATCCTTGCGTTTCACCAGCTACAGTTTAAAACTTTAACTTTGGATCATGAAGTCTTCTATCTGTTGTGTGATTCTTTGTGTTTGTTGCAGGTGCTTTGTTAAAGGCGGTGTGTGTGTGCAGCGATGTAGTGTGTTTAACATCTCCTTTGTCTCTGGAGCAGCAGCTGATGCAGTGCTGGGGAGGAGGACTGGAGCTGCACAGCTGGTCTGAGCTGCCTCATGGCTCAGGACTCGGTGAGACTCCATGCTTCCTGCTGCATGTATAAGAGTGTGTGTGTGTAACAGAATCAACACTTCTGATTTGAAAGAGGAGTTTCACACAGTTGGGTCTTGTGTGTGTGCAAGTCATCACCTATCAAAACAAATACAATATTCTGCATAATATTTTAATATGCAAGCATTTATAATTTAATGTTTCTTCATAGGAAATGCAGTTGAACAAATAGTTATTTGGATGGCATAATAATTCTGTCTAAAGATTCACTTATAGTAGCACAAAGAGAGAGAGAGAGAGAGAGATAATACAAGTGTTGACAAGAAAGAATGAGAAAACTGAGTGAGGACTAGAAACAAATATATTAAAATTAACTAGTAGTAACTAAACCTTAGGGAATATAATAGAAGCTAAATTGCACAATGACTTTAAAGACATTCATGGCAATCAAAGCAAGACTAACAAGTATCTTTCTATTTTAAACATTTCTTTAAGTCCTAAACTCATGGAATGGAGCAAGGCTTCATAACAGCAGTCTGATGCCCTGAAAGCTGTTTAAACACTGGATTTGCATTAAGGGTGGTGCTGCTTTGACATTGATATTTGCATTGTAAAGCTGCATGTTAAAAAATTGTGTCTAGTGTTGACTGTATTACTTCAAGATTTTGGATTGTGTTGTAAGATTATTTAGATCAGTTGTACCAATATAAAGTTACCTTTGCCCTTGTGTAGGTACAAGCAGTATCCTGGCAGGTGCGATTCTGGCTGCGGTGTACAGATGCACTGGCCGGAGCTATGACACCGGTTCTCTTATCCATGCAGTACTACACCTGGAGCAGATCCTCACCACAGGTCAGTGGGCATCCAGTCATGATGCTATAACCTGGGTGAACTCCTACATCAGGCTTTAACGTATACTGCTTTCTGTCTGACGTGCTAGATTTACTGAGGAATCAGTGGATTGTCTGTTGTAGTTGCATGCAATGTGCATGTGACACTGCAGATCACAATAAACAAAAAATATTAACACTATAGAAGCCGCAACATCAGTTTTGCTTTAAAACATTGCCCAGAGCATCACACTGCCTCCGCTGGCATGCCATCTTCTCATAGACCAACCCATTCGTCCACATGATGTGAAAGAAAACGTGATTCATCAGACCAGGCCTCCTTCTTCCATTGCTCCATGGTCCTGTTCTGATGCTCACGTGTTTATTGTAGGTGCTTTTGGTGGTGGTCAGGGGTAAGCATAGGCAGTCTGACTGATCTACAGCTACACAGCTCCATAACACAGCATGATGCTCTGTGTGATCTGACTTCTTTCTATCAGAGCCAGCATTAATGTTTTCAGCAGTGGGATCGGACCAGGTGATTTTGCCTTCACTCCCAGTGCACATCACTGGGTCTTGGGTGTCCATGACTCTGTCTCTGGTTCACCGGTTGTCTTTTTTTGGACTGCTTTTGGTAGGTGCTAATCACCATATACCAGGAACACACCACAAGACCTGCTGTGGAGATGCTCTGATCCAGTCATCTACCCATCACAATTTGGTCACTCAGATTCTTACACTTGCCCATTTTCCCTGCTTCCAACACACCAACCTCAAGAACTGACTGTTATAAAATAATTTAAAACAAGTTTGTGTATGTGTGTGTATATATATATATATATATATATATATATATATATATATATATATATATATATATATATATATATATATATATATATATATGTATGTATAAACAGGTAATGTGTTGTAGGTGGAGGGTGGCAGGACCAGGTGGGAGGGCTGGTAGGTGGAGTGAAGGTGGCGCGGTCCCATCTCACACTACCCCTTAAAGTGGAAGTGGAGCAACTCATTCTTCCTCCAGATTTCCTCACTGCACTGCAACAGCGTCTCCTGCTGATCTATACGGGCAAGACACGGCTAGCACGCAACCTGCTACAGGTCTGAACAAGATGCACTTTCATTGCTGCCTCATAGGAATGTGTGTGAGTGATTGTGTGTGTGAGTGTGTTACTTGTTTATTCCCTGTGTATTATGTGTTACTGTTTTACTCTTTTGTATGTGTGTGTGTGTGTTACTGTATTATTCCCTGTGTATTATTTGTTACTGTATTACACTTTTATGGGAGTGTGTGTTACTGTATTATTCCCTGTGTATTATGTATTACTCTATTACACTTTTATGGGAGTGTGTGTGAATTCGACGACTCATGCTTGTATTGTTATTCCGAATTTGTATATAGGATGTGGTGCGGAATTGGTACAGTCGTCTGCCTTCGATTGTGCAGAACGCAGAGCAGCTGGTGAGCAATGCTGAGGAGTGTGCACGGGCCTGCACAGAGGGTGAGTGGATGCAGAAAGTGTGTTTTTTGGAAATGTTATCCCTATGTCTCTAATACACTGATGCTCTCCATATGATATGTTTTTCCTCTTTTTTTCAGGGTCTCTTAGCAAACTAGGGGACTGCATGAACCGCTACTGGCAGCAGAAGAAAGCGATGGCTCCAGGATGTGAACCAGCTGCGGTGAGAACCATGATGGATGCCCTTCAACATATATCCTTAGGCCAAAGCCTGGCGGGGGCAGGAGGGGGTGGCTTCCTGTTCGTACTCACACGGCACGCAAAGCAGGAGGAGAATGTACGACAGATCCTCAAGAGTACACAGGTGAGAGAGAGAGAGAGGGGTAGAGAGGGAGGTGGAGAGGGAAGGTGTGAGAGAGAGAGGGAGAGAGAGAGAAACTGAGGGCGATAGAGATGGAGGGTTAAGGAGAGAAGGAGCGTGAGAGTTAGAGAGAAAGAGGGAGAAAGAGAGAGAAAAGATGAGCGTGAGTAGCAGAGGGAGGTAGAGAGATGGAGGGTTAGAGAGAGAGATGCCCAGTGTCTTCTTTTTTGTGAATGTACCAATACATGTTTTTTTTTGGATTGTTAGATTTTTTTTCTTTTTTTACTTGAAATTTGATATGTACTGAGTGTGTATTAGTCAACACTTTGGCAACATTATAATACAAAATTCATCCATATTAAGCTCATTTAAATTTGAATTTGTGTGAGAGAGAGAGAGATGACTAAAGATTCAGGCCTTAAAATGATTCATATTTATTTTTCCTCTAATCAGATCGGTAAAACAAATTATTCAAGGTCGGTGTTTTGTGGGGTTTTTTTTTTTTTTTTCAGGGTCTCTGTGACTTCAGTGTGCACTCGGTGCAGATCGACATGGAAGGAATTACAGTGGTACATCAGAGCACAGGTGATGTCCAGTGTCCCAGTTAAACTACACCAACACCATGAAGATGAAGATGAAGCATGAAACATAGTTCAGTAATTAAAAATGTATACAGATCTGTATGTAGGTGAAAGGAAGACCAAGCAGCTGTTTAGGTGTGAGGCTTCACCCACTGTTCAGCATGTTTGCACAGACATAACCTACACACACATACACACACACATTTACATTTCTGGCATTTGGCAGACGCTCTTATCCAGAGCGACATACAAAAGTGCAAAAGTCTCTATCATTGAAAACATTAACACTGGTTCAATAGGTTACAGACTTAGGATACCATTAGCCTAAAATTGGATGTTTTTTTATTTTATTTTATTAATTTTTATTTTTTATTTTTTATTAAACATATAACAATACATAAACAGGGAAAGATAAGAGCTAGTTTAAGTGCTTCAGAAAAAGGTAGGTCTTAAGACGTCGTTTGAAGATAGTCAGAGACTCTGCTGTATGGACATCTAGGGGAAGTTCATTTCACCACCTCGGTGCCAAAACAGAGAAGAGTCTAGATGAATACCTACCTTTTGCCAGGAGAGATGGTGAGACCAGTCGGGCAGTGCTAGTGGATCGGAGGGAGTGAGGTGCAGTGTGAGGAGTAATAAGATCTTTGAGGGAAGATGGTGTTGGTCCATTCTTGGCTTTGTAGGCAAGTATCAGTGCTTTGAATATGATGCGTGCAGCTACCAGAAGCCAGTGGAGGGAACGCAGCAGTGGGGTGGTGTGGGAGAACTTAGGCAGGTTGAAAACAAGCTGCATTTTGGATCATTTGCAGTGGATGAATTGCATTCAGAGGAAGACCTGCCACACACACACTCACAATGACAGAAACCATTAGAGAACTGGAGAGCAATGGAATGAGACTTTCGGTTAAAAGAAAAACTTGGTGCTTAACATTAATTCACACTTCAACCGTGTCTCTTAAATTAATCAGTGATTACATCTTTGAATGCATAAAACAGATAGACAGACTGCAGTTCATTATAAAAGCAAAAATTATGGATTTTACTATACCGTTTGTGTCATTGTTCAGTCCCTCCAGGATTTAAAGAGTTTTTTGTGATTGTTGCAGCCAAAAATGCTTGATTTTCCTGCAACCTTTTTGTTCTACAAGTCCTACAAGTGAGACACGCTGTATGTGAGGTCGCTGGCTGAATGCGTGTCGTGATGATGTCACTCAACATGTCTCGACCCGAATCCTGGAGTTTGCTTGAATTTCTGTGATTTCAAAATCGTAAAATCCTGGAAGGACTGACTATAAATGAAAATAGAGTTGATAGTAGCTGATTTTCCCACTCTGGGTTTATGGTTCTCTTAATTTCCTACTATAATAATGGAGACTAGCTTTCTTTAAAATCTGTAAATTCTATGATAGTCAACAAGATGTTTTTTTTTCTGTGCTGGATTAGATCCTTTATCGAGCCAGCAGGATGTTTGGGTGTATGTTTGACTCTAAACTCTCTCATCATTAATATGAGAGAAATTAATACATATCTGGATGGAAATAATCATTGTGACATAAGATAAGATTATTGAAACAATGCCATGGCGAATGTTTGTCATAATCAAAGCAAAAGGTGGTCCAACTAAATATTAGTGTATATATTGTAAATATATGGAAATAACTCAAATTTTGTATGTTTCATTTTTAATCCACTTCTCTCTCTCTCTCTCTCTATATATATATACACTGTATATAAAACTCTACTACTAAATAAAGTGTTTAGTATAATTTGCTCTTTGGATGTTCTTGCAACAAAAAAACACGTTGGTAACGTGACATACATACACATTTGGAGGTTTACATAAAAACTGCATATCATTAGTATTTTTTAAGAATCCCATCTTCTGTTTATGGATGAATGGATGAATTAAGACCAGTTTCTTTAATATTTAATCACAATTTTTACAGTATTAATGCTGCATTTGACTGAATTACTTCCAAACCTTCAATAAGGAAAATCCATACAAATCACTCCCACAAATTGGAATCCCTCCTCAAGAACTTGTCCCAACTCCGAGCTCAGGAAGTGACACCAAATCAACATCAACCATAAACACAGCATCACTTCTTACCTCCAAATCTATAAACATGTATCTACTTTAGATCAATCAACATACAGAAATGAATCCAGTTCTCCTGAATTTTAATGTTTAAGTGTTTTTCATTACTCAGTCATTCAGTCAGCTCCAGAATTACTGGTACCTTTGGTAACGATGAATAGAAATGGCTGTGGTTTTATTAGATGAAGCTCACAACAGAGGAGAAATTTAACATCTTGTAGAAGTCAATTTAGGGGGAAAATTTTTGTTTTCGGGTGCCAATAATTCTAGAGCTGATTTTACATACACAGGCAAGGTTTATAACGTGTTGTCAAAAAACGTGAAATAGATTATGATTTCATGAGAAGGAAATGGATAAATCCACTGGATGCTGAATGTTACAAAAAAGACTAGCATGTATCTTGTGTTTTTTTTTTAGTCCTCCACGTGTGTGCGCTACACAAATGTAATGATCCGTTATCAACATGGTCCTATTTCCCAGCCACGGCAGAGAGCTGGTCCCGGATGCGTCCCAGTCCATCTAGCATTGTGTCCAAAGTTTCTTTGCTCAGTTCCACAGTGACTGAAGACTCGCTTGTGCTGCTGCTGGTGTTTCCTCCATCTTGGATCTGTACACAAAAGAGATCATATTATTTATTGAATTATTTCCTCTTACTGCAGTCTCAGAGGATTTTAGAGCTCGATCCGTCATACCTTCATGTGCAGGATACAAGTAGGCACAGCCATGCGGCTCACGGAGTCAGATGCCATCTTCATGTCCACCCTCCACTCCAAGTCTGTGAGGCGTGGCAGAGAGACTGCGACACAAACACAGAATAATGATTGGTCAGAAGGTGTTCCTTATTTCTGCATGGACAGTGAAATAGTTCTGGGTGTCACGTGTGTGTTAGCTTAGTATCCATGCACTTGTTCTCACATGTTATTGTTTCCAAAGTAATGGCTTATAAAGTGTGTGTGTGTGTGTGTAGAGGGGAATGTGCTACACTTCATCAAAGACTAACAATAAAACAGATCTAAAATATGCTGTTTAACAAAGCAAAGCATATAGTCATGGATATGGTGATTTTTTTAATAGATATGTATTTAAAGTTTATAGAAGGAGGAAACCTGAGGAAACTTTCCCCAGGATGTTTCTGGTTTCTCACTTCTTTTAGAGAGAGATAGAGGGGTGGTGGTGGTGGTGGAGGGATAAGAGGGGCGAGGAGGAGAGGATAGAAAGAGAGTGAGAGAGAGAGGAGAGAAAGGGAGAGAGAGAATAAAAAGATGCTGGTGAGGGAATGACTGACACAGCACTATAGTGTAAGTGATAACTTGTCTCTCAGATTGTTCCACACCTTTAAAACTGAAAACATCTGACGTGCCCTTCATTATCTAATTAGCAAATTGCAATTCATTAGCAAAATATTGTAGTATGAACAGAATAACAGACGATGGACTGCACAGTTACATGAAAATAATCCACTTTGGAGTGTTAAAGGCTGTCTGGTTCACACTGTGCCGCATCACATCACCCTGAAGCACGAAGAGGATCGATTTCATACAAACACATGAGATATGGACTAGAGGAACTTGAAAGATACTCACTCTGACTGGACAAAGCCTCATTTCTCCACGTCACACTGAAATAAAACAGAGTAACACAAATCAATACATGTATTTATTTATTATTATAATAACTCCCCCCTCTCTGGAAAAGCGGTGATATTTATTCATTCTTTCATAATATGATCAGTGTTGTTGTTGTCTTTTCCTGACCTTCTTGGTCCAGCCACTCTTGTAAAAGAGTTTTGTTTCTAGTTAAATAAAGATTACTAACTAAAAAATATACAGAAATATACAAAAAAATCTAACTGTGAAGGCTGTTTTATTGCTAACGAATGAACACCAGCTTTAGAGTCACCTTTGCTCCAGCAGGATCTTGGTGATGAGATTTTTGAGGTTCGAGTGAAACGTAGCTGGGAAAAGAGACTGGATCTGTTCCGGTGCTGTAAAATTGTGGAACATCACGTGATGCGAAAGCACGTGAAATGCGGTCAAGACCTGAGGAACAGATACTTGGGTCAATAACCTATAATCATAACAGAGGATGATTAGAAGTTTATTGCTGCAAATCATTCAATCAATCGATCGCACCTGCATGGCCTCTGTGCTGGACACGGACAGCGCGCGAGCTGTGCTGTCTATCAGACTCTGGGACTCGTGCGCTCGTGCAGGGAAACTGTCCGTGCAGATCTGTCGCACAACATCTTTCGATGGAGCCTTAAAAATAACAACTCTCTCATTTGTTTGGAAACAATGTGCAGGTTTAATAAAGCACCATGTAGTACAGGGAGGATGTAGAATCACACCGTGAACAAAATCACTCTGGAGAACAACAGCAGGACTTTAGACAAGCCTGAAAGTGGAACTGCTTACTGAACACACACACACACACACACACACCTCACATCTCCCACACTTCCTGAAAATCAAGCAATTTTCCTGCACATTCTACACAGACAATTAGATGTTTCCCAGCCTAACCTAGTACATTTGACAACGTTTGTAATTTGCATGATTTTATCATATTTTATTTTAAAGAAAACGTACATAAACCAAGATACTCGCTTTTTACACAGACAGAGACAGAGATAAACAGACAGACAGGGAAATCATGCAATTGTTACGCGTTTAGAGTTTATCCCGCACTATATGCTCCTAATATCTGTTATCGAGCACACAACACCTTCAGAAGATTCCAGTTGTGTTCCTGAGTTTATCCCAAAATGCTGTATGTGCGATACCTTTAATAAAAGCTGTAATGAACTGAAGTGTTCTCCTGCTAAAGGAGCCATCTTGCGCTTACTAACGTGACTGTCACGTGACTTAACAGCGCTCACTCGGCAAACCTCGGCTTCAACACGAGTCAACTCCGATACTGACTCCAAGTGAACAGACAATTCCACACAATCTTTTTTTTCATATCCATTAAACATAAAGAAATTTATTTCAACATAATGCTACTGGTATGGATTATCTCGGGATGGACGTGACGGTGGGGCAAACTACTCATACTGTCACTTATAGAATCGAGTACAAAGATTCAGAGTCGACTCTCGAGTCTTTAAGGCATTGAAATAAAGAATCGATTCTTTTCCTGAGCAAATCCCAGCCCTGCTTTTCGTAGTCATTTATTCTCGACCTGACAAAATTATTATGCAATGTTATGACCGGTGGTTGTCTTTCTTTGCCTAGCTATGACTGATCATTTTCAAGACATCTTACTCTTTCTTCTAACCCATTCTTACTAATTAACAATATAATATTCATTTACATTTAGAGTTATTGTACCTGTTCTGGTTTGTGGCTTATTAAGAAGATTCTCTGGGATCAGTTACTCTTTTGTATAAAGGTAGCTCTATAATTACTATAATTACTATATTGTAATAATTACTATAATAGCTGTAACATTAATTAATGCAGTCTGTTATAACAAGAAATCTCATATTGCCTATGTGTATGATTGTATTTGCATTCCTTTATTATCTTCTTTCACGTTCAGTTTTGACACTATGCTGATACCTATGATTAATCAGTAAAGGCAAAGTGTTTTTACTGATATTTCTTGTACAAACAAGCATATGGAAATAAGGCACAGGACAGTGATCAATAAATATTAATTAAAAACACCTTTTATAATTACACAATATATCAGACTTGTGATAATGCAGACAACAAGAACAAGTCAAGACAAGTCAAGAAGCTTTTATTTAATTTCAGCCATATATAGCTGTCCCAGTACACAGTGAAATTAAACAACATTTCTCCAGGACCCTTTTGCTATATCCATCCATCCATTTTCTATACCCGCTTTATTCCTACTTAGGGTCACGGGGATCTGCTGGAGCCTATCCCAGCACACATTGGGCGAAAGGTAGGGGTACACCCTGGACAGGTCTCCAGTTCATCACAGGGCCACACATACAGACAGACAACCACACAGACTCACACTCACTCCTATGGGCAATTTAGAATTACCAATCAACCTAATGTACATGTTTATATACATATATATATATATATATATATATATATATATATATATATATATATATATATATATATATATAACAAAAAAAACCATAGAGCTACATAACAGCACAGAGATAAGGACTGAAAGTAAGTTGTCCTAGCCACATGAAGTGCAATGTGTGCAATTTAGTGCATACAGTGCGAGACAAAAAGACAGACAATACAAGACAGTGCAACAGACAATACAAAACAAAACAGTACAGTACAGGACAGATACACAAAATAGCGCAGAGCAGTATACATTCTATATAATAAGTTATACAGTGCAATGTGCAGAATAGGAGAACTGTAAACAAAGAGGGTTGTTGTAAACTCTGTAGTAACTTTATAATAATAATAATAATAATAATAATAATAATAATTGTAATGAAACAAAATAAACGCTAGGTGGCGCGTAAACGTGTTTTCGGTCTGCGCAGCACAGCAGTAGAAGAAGACCAGCGGCGGCTTGACGTAGCGTCGCTCCGCCCTGTTGCTTCCTTTTTCACAGTGGCAGTCAGCGAGACACCATGAAGGCGTCTGGCACAGTACGTAATTTATCGGTTTTAAGCGAATATTGTTCACTGTAGATTGGAATTTATGCGTTATAACACATTGTAAGACTCCTACAGACTTGTTTCTGGTCGAGTATGTGAATTAAACGCGCTATAAAGTACTTAATTTAGCGGGCCTGTTAGGGTTGCAACATGGCGGCCGACAATGTGTCGACAGCCATGTGGTGTTCGTCGCCGGGTTATTCTTATTAAACCCTGACTCAAATATAGGAAATATAGTTCAGTTCGCATTGCAGACCAGTTTTATAGAATAATATTTAAGCAAAAGCGAGTGAATGTTTTCTCTGAATGATGGGCATAGGAAGTGAACGCGCGAGAGTGTGCGCGTGCACGCGTTAAGTACAGTATAATTCTGTAGACTCTGATTTTATTGAATGTTCCTGTTAGGAGGTTGTTGTAGTGTAAAAAGATGGCTTTAAGAACGCCCTGCACCTCTTTACGAAGGTGATTGAAAGAATCAGATTGATTTGTCGTGATAAGGTGCTCATCAAGCCCAGATTTCTCTTCTTGATCCTTCCTTGTTAATAGTTCGGTTTATTTATGTATATTTCTCTCGAGAGGTGAATATTTGAGCATCACTGGTGCTCCTGGTTTCCTAGATCAGGCAGCTCTAAAGCTGGATCCTTGCCATGTCACTCTTTAACAAAGTTCTAACCTCATATTCTATATATTAAAACATTTATCTTATTGTATTAAGCTTGTAATAAAACTGAACACATCTTTTCTGCCTCCAGCTTAGGGAGTACAAAGTTGTTGGGCGTCTGTTGCCCTCTGCCAAGAACCCGGCTCCTCCTCTGTACCGTATGAGGATCTTCGCCCCAAACCATGTGGTGGCCAAGTCTCGCTTCTGGTACTTCGTCTCCCAGCTGAGGAAGATGAAGAAGGCTTCTGGAGAGATTGCGTACTGTGGCCTGGTATGGATACAGACTGCATGCTGGTGCATTGATTGCAGTAAAAAATAGTTTGTCAAGTTTAGTGAGTATATACTATATTGTTAATCAGCATTAGTGAAATCCATTTTAGTACAGTAATTTCTAAATGGGCAGTGAAGGACCAGTATGCCGTTCTAGTGTGGAATAAAATCAAAAAATAAAAATAATTAAAATATACTAATGTTGGAAGTGCTAACCTAAAGCTTAGCAGCAAATATGCAGATGGATCCTGGACTGTACCTTATCAAGAATTAGAAAGAAGTAAAATTAGGGCTTAACCTGTTCAAATAGTGCTTCGAGGTCAGACAAGCTGATTATAAAGTCAGCACATGGAATCTTTTTATATAAATCCTAAAAATAGGAGTTTCAGTCTGTCAGCTTTCAACTTTGAGGAAAGATTAGGAATTTGATTGCTGTATATTTGCAGAATGTTGTGCTGCATTATCGTGGTGTTTAAATAAAACCATGTCCTATTCTGACTTTCCCCCTCTCATCCATAGGTCCATGAGAAATCTCCCCTGAAGGTGAAGAACTTTGGCATCTGGCTGCGTTATGACTCCCGCAGTGGTACACACAACATGTACCGTGAGTACAGAGACCTCACCACCTCCGGAGCTGTTACCCAGTGCTGTAAGTCAGTTCCTTCAGGATGTCAGATTTTTAAAAAATTATTTTTATTGAAAGATATTTGATTTGGCGTAATTGCAAATACAGGATTTTTCTACCAATAAAATTTCATTCCCTGCTCTGATGGCTGTACTCATGTTTAATTCAGGTATAGCAAAGAGGGTTTCAGCTGAATGTGTTATGATAGATCTGGGCCAAGATGCGTGGTCATTTTGCCAAAATATTCAAAAGTTCATCCTACGTCAGAGCTTGTTTTGTTTTCTTTTTTCTTTTTTTTCCTGTGAATACAAAATCATGAAGACAGGTACCATGACTACATGACTTGGACAGGGACATTAATAGGAAAAAATCTGCACACAAACCCAAAGATCATTGTGTCTGTGTATAATGCTCTTGCTATGTGTGCGCAAAGAAACAGGGCCTTGTCGCCTTTCATAAGCTCTTATGTGCCATTGGAAGTGAATTCAAGGCTCAACATCATACTTTTGGGATCATAACGATTTGGACTTGGTTGATGTTTTTCCTCATACTGTGCGCTTTTTAAAAATTTTTTTAAATTTTGTTTAGACCGTGACATGGGAGCTCGTCACCGTGCTCGTGCTCATGCCATTCAGATTATGAAAGTGCAGGTGATCCCAGCCAACAAGTGTCGCAGAGCCGCCATCAAGCAGTTCCACGTAAGTGTTTGTTCTTCTCTCATTCTCCTGCAGGTTGAGTTGTAATTGTTTAGCATCTATGAAAAAGCTCAGCTCTGAGATCCTGATGCACATGTTCAGTGCAGCTAATCAGCAGGTCTCTCACTGGACTGGTTCTGTTGCCAGTTCAGCTTTTATGCCTGCGAGAGTAAGAACCAGGCCAGGTACCTCTTCCAGATCAAGTGCATTGTCTTAAAATCTGGCGGCTTTGAAAACTGGCGACATCCTGCCACACAGGCCATCGACTCATGAAGCGAACGTGATTTCTGGTTAACATTCATGTTTCATCCAACAGGATTCCAAGATCAAGTTCCCTCTGCCCCACAGGGTCCTGCGTCGCCAGCACAAGCCCCGCTTCACCACCAGGAGGCCAAAAACATTCTTCTAAAGTGTATGTTTTCAGTCCTGTTCATTGGGAAATTAAAAAAAATCATAAAATTAAACATTTGTCTTTTTTTTTTTTTTTTGGCAGGATGTGTGGAAGTGTAATTTATACTTATAGTATGTAGAAAATGCTATAGATGATAAAAAAAGTCTCACATTAACTCATGACAAATTCATTGTATTTCATGCCGAACATCTTAGTAAATCTAGATGTGGAGAAAAGTCAGCTTGTTCATCTGAGCCTTTAACGAAGCCTAATGCTTTCTCGTGTCTTTGCGAGTAGGTAGCATCCTAAGATGTTTGGTAGGATGTCTTAGTTTTAAAAAGATGGCTTACAGATATTCCACAGACAGTGAAGACAGTTGTGTTAATGTTGGTTTCCTTCTTGGTCTCCACTGAGGGTCAAAAATGTCCCTGTGAAATTATATAAACTGCATAAATAGACCTAAAAAGCATTAAACAAATGGCTGTTGTAAGTCATGTTAAAGAACAAAAAGCATTTAGATTAGAAAGGAAGCCAAGAAATAAATACACACACACACTGGCAAAGATGAATTTGTGTTACTAAAGCTTAAAATCTCTTAAAAGTGGTTCAATGGACTGATTCTTTAAGTGGACAGTCAGTAGAAATCTTTACTCATTTTTAAAAAACTGATTTGCATTTTATTAAACAAAAACTTTAGTCTATAGATCTGATTAAACAGTGCATTTTATACTAATATATTTAATTATTACTATATCAGTAATAGGAGTTTGGTTTGAGGTGCTGAAGGAGCTAAATAAATTTTTTTTTTAAAAATATTAAAAACAAAAGTAATTGAGAAGATAAAACTTACTCCATTCTAAATTAATAAATAGAAGACTAGTAAAATCATAAAAGAAATAGTTATATGGTGTGTGGAGGCTGCAATAAATGAAGACAAATAAAACAAGTATAAAAATATGCATACATAATTTATTTTTATTTATTTCTTAATGTTTTTGTCAAAAAAAAACCCTTTCCATGAACATAAAAAAGGAGGCTTTAGAAAAACCCACCACAAGATGGCAGTATTTGACTAAAATACACATCTTGCTTCACATTCTACCATCATATATGACTTGCATTCAAAATTCTGGGAAACAGTTTAGAATTTCCAGGCGATGCAAAAAAAATTGAGACAATTTCTAATCATCATATACAACCACATGTAAATATATGAAATCAGTCAGTCCTGTAACACATGCCATCAATTAAAGAAGGGATTAACCAACCAATAAGATTCTTTCCACTTATGTCACTGGAATGTTATGGGAAACTACACACACACACACACACTCTATACTGGTGTAAATCTTAGGCTCCGACTAGAGTGTTTGTGTCACAAATGCAATTGTTTTGGGAAGAAGAAATCAGGGAAAGAATTAACAGTATGGAGGAACAGAAAGGTAGGATGAAAAATATTGTCTGTATTAAAGATGATGAATTATTAGCTTTGAATTCACTGAGCACTTTATTAGGAAGCTGTAGACCTAGACGTTGGTGCACTCATGTGGCAGTGGTGTGGCGCATTAAATCATGATGGGGAAGGTCAAGAGCTTCAAGTAATGTTCACATCAGATGGTTGATGGGCTGATTTGAGGATTTCTGAAACTGCTAATCTGGAATATTCATGCACAATAGAGTTTACACAGAATGGTGCTCGTGGTCTGAGTATTTTAGAAACCTGGGATTATAATGCACAAAAGAGTTCTCTAGAGTTTAGATAGAATGGTTTGTGTGTGTGTGTGTGTGGGGGGGGTGATCAGTGACTCACTGCTGATGAGAAATGACTCTGTTTACCACCAGCGAGCAGAAAACTGCTGATTACTGCATTTTTTTTAGTTTTCTCTCCATTCTGTCTAAACTCTAAAGACGTGTGTGAAAATCCCAGGAGATCAACAGTTTCTGAACTCCTCAAGCCAGCCCATTAACCATCTGATGTTCGATGTGGACATTAACTGAAGCTCTTGACTTGTACCTTCATGCTTTAATGCACTGCACTGCTGATTGTCTGATGGGACAAATAGACAGGTGTAAATAAAGATAAGAAAAATAAAGTGTCCAGTGAGTGTAAACATCTGGTATGTATTATTATTATTATTTTTTGGTAAAATTTTACCAAAGCATTATCACATATACATGAGACAGTGATGATGCAGCTTTATAATGGACTTATTTTTAGAAAAATGCCAAGGGGAAAAAAAATGCAATTCTTTATTTTTATTTTTAAAAAGTGCAGATATTCTGAGTGAATCAAGTCTATACTTGATACAAAATACTATCGTATTTTGTTTTATTTTGTTATGTATCGTTTATTTGTTTAACACTTTCTCACTGGTTGACTTGTCAGTCCTGTTTCATACAGTCTATCATGTTTTTATTATTATTATTATTATTATTATTATTACTATTATTATTACTATTATTATTATTAGTAATAATAATATTATTATTTTTATATATTTTAGTTTTTATTAAACAGCGAATACATTAAGTGCTCTTGTCGGTCAGATCCGCAATGAACACTGCTTCAGTATCTCACATTTGCAGATACGTGAACACACGTGTTATATAAATACATGTGGGAATCACAGGCTCCGAATATGCAATTACTTTCACAGCGGCTAGACAACAAGCTCAATTTAAGTTTGCACAGAACATCTAAGGCCGTGTAGCAGACCAGATTTTTTGCGTCAGTTGTGAAAAACTAGTCATGACAGAAACGTATCTGAATATCCTGTTCCCACACCAGTCGCTTCCTTCTTAAAACATAACGTGACAGCATATATTTCAGTGAAATGGTAATACACCTACTTGCAATTTTTTTTTTTTTTTTGAGAATTAAAATTTGGCAAACTCGACTTTTTCCTAACTGGTGAAGTGAGTTATGGGAGCATGTTGATTATACTGTACTATAGTATATGGTACTGGTTGAGATGATGGTTAAAGGGGTGAGGGTATAATTCTTGCTGACCAACGTCTGGTCAGTGTGGGTGGCAGGTGTTTTTTTGTGGGCACCGGTGGAGTGCAGCATGATGCAGTATGCTGTATGTGTGTATGTGTGTGTGTTTGAATCCCCCTGTGGTCTGCACTTTCCAGGAACCTTGTACCATGTGCCTGAGCCTCAGGCCACAAAATCCACAGCACATAAAGGCTCTTAGTTTCGATGGCTGGCTTGGCGGTACAGTGGTGCGTGGCAGTTGTGTTTGATTTGGTGCGTACGTGTGTTTATGACTGATGGTTAGGGTTAGGAGTGGGTAATTAGGTCACACACTGGAGACGCTTTGAATTTCAGCTACCAGAAAGAACAGAAGCAGTCGAATATTTTTGCGCTAAATATAGAACACGGACCAAATGAGAAGATAAACTGCAGTGCTCAATAGGAATCACTTCTTATTGATTCTTTAGAATTGATTCATTTAGAAGATTTCAGGTTAGCGAGTGAGACAGGATACAATCCAAGAACAGGAACTGGAACAATAAGTGTTCCATAAAGGTCTTTAAGATGAGTGATTGTTGGGAAGATGAAGTTGGGAAGAACACATTGTAGTGCATTGAAATGATAGCATAAAATTCTTACAGGGCCCCCTGGTGGCTCTAAGACTATTCAAACCATTGTATTGTACTGTCTTGCTCTTTAAGCTTTATGTGTTACTATGTAGGTCTATAGTGTACTTAGTTCTGTGTTGTTTCATGTATTCTTTATGTAGCACCAGAGTTGTGGAGGAACGTTGTTTTTAGCTCTTTGTGTACTACACTAGATTTGGCTTAATTTGCATTTTGCCTTTTAAATTTAGTTTCATCCATTGAAACACTGCATAGAAATGTATTCTTAGCATCATCATGTCTCCATTCAAAAGACAAAGTCATCTCCTCCTACAGTCTCAGTATCTGTACATTTAGTGTTTTGACCATTTCTTGTCTAGTTTATTCCTGCCTCACTTTTCTGAGTTGTTTGCCTGCTACACTGATTTTAGTACAATGACTAAGCCTAAGAACCTTCCCTCCACCTAGAGATCCTGGCTGCTTCATGACAGAAGACTTTGCAGAAAACACGGACACAGCGGCCTTCCCTGAAATCCTCCAAGCCCTCTCTTTACTGACTCCCAAGACTGTAATCAGTGAAGAGCACCAGCATATCTCTGTCATCCACACAAGACTACCATGAAACCAGCTAGAACAAGTGGTGAATCCCAGTACTGTCATAGTGGTGCCCAGTTTATACAGCAAGCTTTTCATCACTTAACCTGACAAATATGCCAGACATTCTTCCAAGTTACCAAGGTTTCCTACTGTAGGACTTACTGTATTTCTCTTGAAGACTGATAAAGACAAATTTACCCGATACCCAACTCCCTGCTTGCTGTGATGGCATTTGAATGGGCCTCAGCTGTCTGGAGGAACAAGATGAATGTCACTGCAACAACATTCCTATCTCAATATAGATAACAGGGCAAATTGTAAGAGCAAACCAAGAATTTGTTTGATTTTCTGCAAAAAAACATCCAGAATTCTCTGCGTCACTAAACCAACCAGCTCACACCTTTTATTTACTGGGCTCCGTCACACACCATACTGACAGATGCTCCAGGTGTTAATGAGTGTTTCGAAAAAGACAGCAAGCTTAGAAGCAGGCATATCAACAGTGAAGCCAAGCAGGTCAAAGTCACTTATGAACTTTAGGAGAAATCCCATGCTTTTACAAAAGTAATGAAGTAACCTAAAAGCTACAGCTGGCATGCCATCAGCACATATCCACAAGTGTCTGTGTTTTCTTTCCCAAGCTTGTCATTCCTAACCTGCTAGATGAATCAAACCCCCTCTCTACTGTACATTGGAGGAACACCAGCATGTTCTGTAATGTGTATCTTTGTCACTTTTGAACTCAGAAACTGGCCCTGAAGAGATGCCTGTTCAGATGACTTTAGATCATTTTAATAACATGTACAAAAGTAAATTTCAGGTGTGATTCGGGTGTGATCCCTTTGTGATACAAAGGTATAATACTATTGGTAACTCTACAGTGCAAGAAGTAAAACTGTTGGTGCGTTTCTGATCAACAACCCACTTAACCACTTGATCTACCACTGCCCCTATATTCCATGACAATCTCCATTGTTCATCTATTCAAATGAATTTTTGGACACTGATCAATAGAAACATATCAGTGTAAAGTATGAGACAATGCAGTAATATTAATAATCAGTAATATTGTTGATATCTGTAGAAGATCTGAAGAGACAGAGGTTCATGGGTGAATATAAAAGCACCCTGTAACCATGTCAGGACGTGTTTTCATAGTATTTTCCATTTTTTCCGTATATATATATATAAATATATATAATGCCTTGGTCAGCGGAAAGTGTGGAGGCCAAATGCAAACAGAACTATCAGTATCTTGACAGAGATGAGTGTCTTTCCCACACTGTACCTGAGCGAGATCCTGCGCAGCCAGCAGCTTTCGGCCCATGGCAGCCATTTTGATTGATTTGATTTGAACTTGCCCAGTTTTCAAGAGCATTTTGCTGGACGTGCAA
Organism: Hemibagrus wyckioides; assembly: GCF_019097595.1. Lineage (NCBI taxonomy): Eukaryota > Metazoa > Chordata > Actinopteri > Siluriformes > Bagridae > Hemibagrus > Hemibagrus wyckioides. Next base: position 9,709,393 of record NC_080723.1, on the reverse strand, counting down.
TAAAAAAAGTACAAACCATAGTCTTGGACTGTGAGGTGGTATTTATATTACATACAGTCTAACTTTTTTTTTTTTTTTTTGCCTTACTTCAATATTTTAGACCTTTTACTTAAAACCTCCAATGAGTTACAGCCTCAGGGCTAATATCTCATGCCAATCCAACAGCAGACAGAGAAACCAACATGGAAAAGGATTCCTGTGTATTCTGTATACCCAAAAGAGAGTCTTTTCATTTTTAACTCATTATCCTCCAATTATTATTCTGTTATTAGTTATTTTTCTTTAGTAATTACTGTTATTATTAAACTCCTGGGATATTAAGGAGTTGATATTCTGGAAGGTTTCATGATTTCAGAATAATTTGTTTAAAGGAATATTAACCGAATATTAATTTGGATCAAAAATAAAGGAATGTTAACTGAATATCATAATAAAAGTATTCATTTATTTTATTTATTAGGCAAGTTTAGAAGTTCGTACTGTATGAATTTCTATTAATGCAAGGTTATAAATAATTAGAAAGGTGTACATGATATAAAAACTTTCCCAAACTGTCCACTTTCCCATCTATCAACCCTCCAACCTTTTTGGAGATGTGTTTCTCATTTGTAATATTGTTTAAGTCTTTAAGCCTGGTTTCATGTTCAGCATAAACGCCAGAGCGACCTTAGCACCAACATTACGCGATGATGGGACGTGATGATGTAGCCATTATCACTAATGTTCACGAGTTCTTAAACTGTATCAGTTTGTGCCAGCAAGGGGCTCTTTACCAGTTTCTCACAAAAGTCCCCCTTACATTCTCAAATAAAGCAGCCATTATCAGGAGCCGGCTCTTGGTCTACCGTGTGGTGAGAGAGTTGAATACAGTAGTTTCAGTATGTTCATTGAGCTTAACTTGACCCTCGTTTTTTGTTCCAAAGATCCAGCAGCCTTTCCACAAATGGATTTTTGATCCATTAAGTAAAAAAGAAGAGAGAGAAAGAAGGCCCTGCCTTTCAGGTTGACAGCAGGGGAATTCTGGCATGCGTTGCCAAAGGCGACCACAGGATGAACAGAGGGAAAGTCAGCCTCTCCGGATCCTCGCGCCAGAGTGGCGCTAAAATATATCTGCCTCCTGATTTTCACAGACAAGTGGGAGGAAAAGAAAGAGCAAAAGCACACTGTAGCTTATTTTAATGTTCTCCATGGTGAATGTGCGTTGCAAGCAATTTCTAAACTGTTTCCTGGTAGGGAACATCTCAAGTGTGAAACCCGAAACACCTTACAGATTACGTTTATGTTAAGATTAGATCAATCAATAGACATTTCTGGGAACAAATTTATATTCATTTGTCTAGTATTATGTAATCTAATTTGCTTTATTTTTTATTTTTTTTTACTTTTAACAAAATATATAATATATAATGAGGAAATCTGAAACTTTCAGCATGGACATTTGCACCTTGTCATGCATATTAAGCCATATTCACATAGAGTCAGACTTAAAAGACTCAAACTTAATTCCAGTTAGATGGTTACATGTGTTCAGACTTACAAAGCTGTAAAAGTCTATTTTTAAAGTGTATTCTGACTGTAGATTAGTCTCCGAGGTTGCCTTTAAGTCTTAAAAAATCAGAAGTAGGAGACAGAACATAAGAGACAATTAAATAATAATAATAAAATAAACCTAATTCATGAGAATATGGCAAAAATGAAATAAACATCTAATCTGTGATACCATAATTATTCACTGGCTAAAATAGCACTTGATCCAGTGCATCCTAATAGTAATATATTAAATAATAATAATATTTCTGGGTTAATTCTGTGTAGTCTTCCATACAGAAAACTTTAATAGTTTATTAATTTTATTCACAAATAAATCAGTCCTTAAGATGTGATGTTTTGTGAGAGGAAATAAAACTCTTTATGCACAAATGGATGATACTATTATTATTTAATGAACAGTATTGTCTGTGTATGTATTATTGGCATTTATGGCATTTCATAGTTTGGAATGGAACATTAAATTTTAATAAACCTATCTGTGATATTGGGGTTAAATCATAGTGCCAGGTGGTAATGCTGAGACACGCCTCTGTTTTCCAAATCCACAGCATCTGCATGACTCTTCTGGGATTATTCAGAAACATCCTCTGGTGTTTAGTAGGCAAAAATACAAAGCCAAAATTCTACCACATCAATAACATTATATAATATCTTAGTACAAATACTATAATCAGCAAAGCCCTAAATTTTCCCCCCACTATGCTAGAAGTGCTTTGTAACCAGTCAGGAAGCAAGAATCCTCTTAAATCAGTCCCTCTAGGATTTGTGTTCGTAGAAATAAATGCCAAATCAATTTTCAGTGTAGCAATTTTTCAAAATCCCCTCAGATTTTCCACAGATTTGAGCTGACAATGCATGTGATGTCAACAGAAATTCAGCACCTTCGAGTCAGGTGTGTGAAACATGAGTACAGCTCTTATAGATAATCATTACATATGTATCTTCACTGCGAGGAGTGTTTGTGATTTCAGCAAAATACAAGTAGTTTTAAACAAAATAGAACAAAGAACTGCTGAAGAAACTGCTAAATACGATTAGCTATAAAATAAATTTGCATTTTTGATGGATTTTTAGTAACATGTACACAGGTAAATTTCGGGTGTCGTTGTATTATTAGTTTGTCTTTGGCTAAAGATTTGCTGTAGAGAAAAGAAAGCTAAAGAGGAGCATTTCATTCATGCACAAGGCAGTTACTGAATAAAAGATAAGATGAAGAAGAGGATCCACTTTAATCTACTTTAATCCACTTTATTTCATTTTCTCTTACTCTATTTTGCACATCTAATTCTGTTAAACCTTATTTTATCTCTTTCATTCCCATTCTATTTCCTTTTTTTAAAATTGTATCTTAATAAAAAAATTTAACCTCTCCCTCCACCACCACGCTTTGACCCTACTCTTTGATTTGATTTTTTTTAATAATATGGACAGTTGTAAGAAAGTATACTTCCCTCCATGTTGTTTTGTCTATGATTGTGCATGCGACCAATAAAATTGGATATTAAATTAGAGCAGAAATCTTTTTTATATTCCTCATGTCTCCAAAAGAGACAGATCTGTGAATGTAAATGAGGTTTTATTTATGTCCTAATGATCCCCATGTCTCTCTCTCTCTCTCTCTCTCTCTCGCTCTCTCACACACACACACATGAAAGAGATGCCTGGACTCAAAGGGCTCAGTGGCAATAATGTAGTGGTTATAAGTTAATTAGAGTGGCATGGGCGGCTAGCTGGTCGAGTCCAAAGAATGTTGGATTAGAAATCCTAAAATATTGGCTTGAGAAATCTGCCCACACCTCAGCGCACACAGTTAATCCTATCAGCATGCGTGAAAGTGTGTGTTTGCCCAGGGAATTGGGGCAAATTATTCAATTTGTCCGTTTTGAGAATGATGTTTGGATAGCTAATTTGTGGAGGACATTTCCTGTGGAGAAGAGAGAGAGCGAGAGACATAACCTCGTTTTTAAATTCTAATTTGAGGAGCAGAAACAGGCAAGCTAAAATAAACGAGACAATCATGAGAAAAATTCTTCCAAATGGAACCCACAGTTCCCTCTAAGTTGTATAAATAAAGCCCGGTTAAATCATACAAAAAAACAGTGTGTGTGAAATGGTGTGTGTTTAAAGCTTTGCACCCAGTTAAACTCACATCTCCCTCAACAGCAGTTTGTACATTAGCCAAAGTGATATTAATGGGGGGGAAAAAGTGGAACATGTTCCTGTTGAAAATAATAAAAAAAAAAAGCTCACTTCTACTCAAAACAGATTGATCTCTTTCTATTACATGCTAATTGATCGAATCGTGCTTTTCTTTTAAGACCTTAATCCTGGCCAGAGTGGAAACAGATTCGGTGTGATTCCCAGGAAGAGGTGGAAAAGACGCCGGGAATCACATGCTCCAGTGAAAATTCAAAGAAACTGCTGTTTTGTATTTTTTGGAGGAGGAAACAGAAATACCCAGAGGAAACCCACACAGACAGAGGGACATGTTCTTAATCATTTCTTATACTTTTGTAACAGATGATCCAGACTATTGTAATAACAGCTTCAGAAGAAAATTCATTCATCCATTTTCTGTAGTGTTTCTGTAGAGCTACTCTGTAGAGGCACACCGGGCCTGGAGTCTTTCCCAGAGGACACACGGCACAATGAGGGGGAAACCCTGGCTAGGGCAACGGCTTGTCACAGGGCACAATCACACACACCCTTACTCACCGGACAATCTATTGATGCCAATCAGCCTACAGTGTGTGTCTTTGGACTGGAAGAGGAAGCACAGAAGGAACCCACAAACTCCAGACACACAGGAGGTGAGAATCGAACCTCCAGCCCTGTAGGTGTAAGTCAAACAGACTCACCGTTAAGCTTTCTTCATAAGAAAATATACATATTAAGATATTATTACTTAAGCATTTTTCTGATTTATTAAATGTATAAAAGCTAGATTCAATTTACAGTCTGTGTCTACACTGGAATTTTTTTAAATTTTAAATTCATACTGGAAACAATAAAACATTTTAGAATTTTGAATATTTAATATTTCCAGGTCCTTATTTAATATAAACAAATGTGTGATATTATTCATGTTAACTGTTCTGTACAAACAATCAGATTTCATGTATAATCTCTTCAACTGAAGAGTGAGATCAGACGATCTGATATAAAATGGATCATAAGGTTTTACACAAACTTGGATTCTATTAAATTCTTTGTGTCATTACTGCAAAAAAAAAAGTGATTAAACAAATACTAAGAAAATTCAGTAATTCAACCATTTGCACTCGTTGTTGGCACTAACACCGTTTGTAATGAAAACTGCTGTATTAAATTAGATAAGAATGCAAAATCGAAGTCACTGTAACCTGTAATAGTGTTTATTTATGATGCAAATGTCATTTGTTAGAATAAAGTCATACAGTCCAAAATAAGTTGAAACAGGGAGTTTAGAGAGCACAAAGACAGAATTTTAACATTAAGGAATATTAATCTGTACGCTGACAGTCCCTTACAGTCCTGGACAAACGTTCGAGAAAAATCTTGGAAAGGCTCAGACGTGAACAAAAACCTCAGAGAACGTTTTCACGTGCCAAACCGACTCCACATATTTAACAAGTGTTGACAGTGTTTTACACTTTTAATAAATGGCAGAACGTTTTGACGTATTTATTACAAGTTGACGATACTTGGAAACGTCCCATGTTTATGTATATGTATTAAATGTCGATTCGTCCTTTCGCTTGTTCTTTCTTTCAATCCAAAAGTATTACTTAATTAATTTATTAGGATTTGTACTTAAAAAAATATGTCATAGAGTATTTTTATTTGAACCAAAAAAAATGTTTAGCTTGGATTAGCAGAAGAAAGACTTTCGAATGGTGAAACAGGGAAGAATAAACGGTGTCTTCAGATTACTTAAAAGTTTAATAGGAGAGACAGAAAGAATAAGAGCGATATTGTTGCTGGCTGTCACTCTGATTTTTACCCACCGTGCTGTGGTTTGGTCTGAAGGCATGCACCTGGCATCAGGAAAGTGGAGTAACATGGAACATGCTCTCCTTAGAGGCCTATCAGTGACTCGTGCCCTTGGCTGGCCTTTAGGTTGCGGCTCCTTCATAAAACATCCTGGAGAATGCCCTTCATCAATCTCTCTCTCTCTCTCTCTCTCTCTTTCTCTCTCTCTCTCTGTCTCTCTCTGAGGTAACAATGCTTTATACTTACTGACTGTGTTCCCTACTAACTCATTGCCCTTTCATGTCTTGATCTTTTACACTTGAAATATTTCCCCTGTGTGATTATAAACTCCAGCTGAGCATAATCCTGGGTTGTGTAGTTTGAGGTTTCACACTGCTTATACTTAACCTGGGATTAACTATTAATCCTAACTCTTCATAATCTGATGTTTCACAGTGTATATTTCTAAATCCAGGATTAACCTTCTTCTTATTTGCATATTTGTTTTGTCGCATGACATCTCTATCTACTGAGCCGAACTGAACCCTGATTTTCATGTGATGTGAAACATGCATTGTTTAGTTTCTGATTGAGTTTCTGTTGCTAAGCAAATAGAGGTAACATTGTAACACCGCATTTCTTCACACTGTACATGTTCGGCACTGCAGAAGCATCAGAGCAGGGTTTCATAACCCCAGATAAAAAGCCATGTGAACCCCGCTTCTTAATTAACAAGCATGAACCTGTATCTGGGGTTAAAAGCAGGGTTTAGAACTCCAGAACTCAGGGTTAAGCTCAGTGTGAAAATCCCTTCTGGTTTTCAAATAGTATTCTAATCTGAATCTAATTTTGAGCTTCTGTGTGAGAACAGAAAATGTCTAGCACTAGTTTTGTTATTCTTCGTTTTGTTAGACATTCTCTAAAGGTGTCCAATGCCTACTTTCACTGACAATCTACCAGCATTACAGCATTCAGCTGGAGCAAGACTTTGCAAAGCGACAGGGTATTTAAAGGAAGGACGTATATGAAGCAGGGATTGGAGGTCATGTGATGCTCCTGGGCTGCGAGTTATGGGAGTCGTGGCATGGATGCGGTCTGACAGTAAACTGCACCAACAAAGGGGAACATTCTAGAAACACTAAAAGAATTTGGTTCTTTGCAGCTGGAAGTAAATCTGTATTTATTCCTTGATATTTAGAAAATAAATAAATAAATAAATAAAAATTGCAGTGTACATTTTATGTTCATATTGTTGTAATTATTTACAGTGCTTTTCAGATTTGTTGCAATGGACTTAACAATGCATTAAGATGAACACATCGAAATATTTTTTTCCTTGTACCTCTTTTTTTTTTTTTTTTTTTTTTTTTTTTTAAACCCTTCATGAAGTGCTGGTCCTAAAATATTGCCGGTCGAGCCACGTTTAATGCGCAGATATAAAAAACGTTAGCAGAATGGAACAGAACCTTCAGAAGACAGTCCACTTTATTTATGAGTTGAACAAACGTGAGAGAAAGAGCAGGGCAGGTCGTCGTGTACCTGGATTTCACTCAGTCAGGATGCCAGAGAGCCAAATCCTGATGGAGGTCTTGGTTCTAGTTGTATGATGGGACTTTTTCTGTGCAACCTGAGAGGGTGACAAGGCAACCGCAGGATGGAGAACTACTGGGACTGTCATTGCAGAGAACTTGGAGTTTGACTAACTGCTTCCCCTCCTTTTAAAGGCTAAGCCCTGAGTAAGGCCTGGGAACTGCAGTGGAGCTGCACTCATCTGAATGGAAGCCTCTGTTTCATTACCGTACACCATCTCCAGCACCTGCCACCCACCAAGTACACCACATCACCTAAACCTTTCTCAGCCCTGATCTCCTCCCTCTGGCTGCCTTCTTGGGAGTTTTAAACCTCCCATCTAAATCACTGATTGAGTTTGGAGCATGAAGATCACAGACGTTAGAACCTGCACACAGAAGAGTCTGTTTCATGTGACTCTTAGCATCATGTAACATGTTTGTTCATTTTTACAGAATTCACTCCGATACTCACTCAATCACCATGCCCCCTAACACTGTCTCATTACACACAGCTATCCTTTATTCCATTAACGACTCATCATGGCACAAAATACAAGCCAGTCCTTATTTTTGTGTTATACAACATGTACTTGATTCCTGTAGCTAACATACTGTAGCTAGACAAAAGTGCAAACTTCCACCGATTATGTAAGTATTTAAACTTACATTTTTCAGAAAAATGTGTCTTTCATCAGTTAAAACATTATTGTTTAAGTGTTTGATCCAATATGTTTCTCAATATTCTTTCACTTAAGTGTAATTTCTCATTACTTTGTCCCCCACGGCTTCAGCTAGTCATTCAGTCAGTTAGCATTATTAATGAATACAGTGGATCCTCATAGTTCTGATGCAACATAAGAATTTTCTGTTACAGGTAGAACTTTAATTCCCATCTTCACATAAAATAGAAAATGTGTTGAAGGCTTGGAAGTGTGCAGATATGTCTTTTCTGCTAATCCATGAGACTAAGCTTGATAGCATGTAGCAGATATAAGAATCACGTACCTCTACGCATGAAAACATATAATATTGTGTATTCTCTCTGACAAAATGAACCAGTCAGATCTCTGTGTATATATAACTACTGACCTCTAGGGACAACACATCAGAATTGCAAGTGGCAGGTATGTTGGGGTGTACAGTACAGCACCACCTTCTATAAAGTCATATTCATAACGTGTTGCTACTATAGCTATTACTTTTTATAGTAATACATACAGTTTATTCTGACACGTTATAGTTATAAAGCAAAATAATACAGCATTAGGAAAGTAGTTTTACTGTACATATATAAACAAACCAATATATGAACTTTAGTATACATAACTTTTTTCCCCCTAGCTTTTATGAAGCCCAAATTCTTGAGTGTATAGTGTATTATAATGATATAAATTATTATTATTATTATTATTATTATTTTTTTACATAATTTGGATTAAATAGGCCCCACATCTCCATCACACAAATATCTTGCAAATATCTATATCTATCCGATATAGATATCAAATGTTTACAAATATTTATGGCTAATTATGCCTGTGAGTAACATTTATCAATGGCTATTTTACACTGTAAAGGGCTTACACACAAAAAAGGCATATAAGATGACAAAGAAAAAACCCAAAACAAAAACAACTGATTGTCTAATAAGAATCAAAAAATCTAAAAATTAAATGATGTATATAGAAATTAATTGTATTAATTAATTAATGTTTAATGTAATTTTAGTGTTGTTGCCCCACAGCTTTATGGTCTTGCTTTTTTTATTCTGAACTGAAGTTACTGCCTGTATGGAGATCTGGATGTTTTCCCAGTGTCCATGTTGGTTTCCTGATGGATTCTATTTTTCTCAACAAAAAAAAAATGCTGTAAATTTTTATTCACTCTGTGTGTGTATGTTTCTGTGTGTGTGTTTGTGTGTGTGTGTGTGTGGGTGTGTGTGTGGTCCCGTGTGATGGACTAGGTTAACATCCTGGTTGTAATCGGGATGTGGTAGCTTAGTGGTTAAGACATTGGACTACTGATCAGAAAGTTGTGAATTGAAATCCCTGGTCCAGCTATGCTGAGGTTTAGTTCACTTACTGTACAGAATCTCTATATGTATGGTAAAGCATTAATTTTTTTTTTCATGTGTATTCCATTCTATGCAGATTATGTAGGGTTGGTATAATCTAAGGCTAATATAAAACATGACAAGCTGCATTTCTGCATGGATTGTGCATAGTCCCTAACCTCTGACAGGGTAAAAACAAACAAAACCATCCCTCAACTCAAAATTCCATTTCAGGAACTCAGGATGGCCTCGTCAGCTCCAAGTTCCTCTGAATTTAGCAGGTGATGTCAAACTGACACAACTTCTCACAGCATGAATGGTAAACCTTTTACCTTTTATTACACTTTCTCCATCTACAAGTGTGATTACACTGACTATCTATTTTGCTGTTTTGAGGAGGGAAAATACATCACCTTTTAGCAGATACCTGGCTAGCTTGTTACTGAAAAAGAAAAAAGGCATCATTTCGAGTTCAATGTCTGGGGTACAATGAATTCTAGATATGTATAGTACTTAAGGTAATCCTTTGTTTATCCCACATTAGGGAAATTTGCGTAGTTACAGTGACAAAGCTATATAGAGTATAAGAGAGCATTACACTGGGCTGTCAGGTTATTTTGTACATTCATTTTTATTGTTTCATTTCATTTTCTCATCCCCATATTGCTCATCGTGAAACGAGACAAAGATACTCTGCATCAAACCACTGACCAGGTAATAATCAAGAGTTGGATCCTTCTCATCACAGTATAAAACCAGGATGAGAAATAATCCCACAAGCAAAAATATCCAGCAAAAAGTAGCAGTGTTATCTAACAGAGACATCTGCTAAAATAGAGTTATCGGCTCTTGCTCACAAACGACAAGGGCGTTTGTTGGCTTTTGTCATGATGCCTTAAAAGTGGACAATACCAGCTTTTTTGACAAAACGTGTTTAGGGTTCAAATTATGCTATATGTGGAGAATAACTAATGAATTGTAACGTCTGGGACCCCCGCCCTATGCGGGGCTTGACCCCAGACGCCCGTGGTGTGTGCGCACGCCAGCACACGGTGTAATGAGACCCATGCGCAGGATTCAGCGAAGCACTGCTTTTATTACATTTAAGACGCGACATAGGGAAACAAACGTAACACTAGACATGGCGTGGTTAACTAAACAAAACAAAACCTAGACCTTAGCTTGGACATGGCACTTAAACAAAAGCCCAACAGAAACCACAGTACAGATAACAATCATGGACAAGGACACAAACACAAGGATCCCTATTTATAGGGGTAGACATTAGGGCTAATGGGATACAGGTGACACAATCAGGATAGGAACAATAACAAAAGACACACAAAGAAGCAGGCTTCCAAGGTTCACCTGCCAGCGCCCTCTCTGGGCCTGGCAGGGAACTGTCCAGCTGTTCCTGACATGAATGAACTAACAGTTCATTTTTTGTAAATGTGGTGTTTATCAGTTTTTGCAAATAAACTCTTCTTATGTTGTAATTCAAGGAGAAGTTTAATAAGAAGATTGAACAAAGTGACAAAGAAACTCCAACACAATCGATTAAGCTTATTATTTTTATTATTTCACCCATTTCTCCATTGCTATTCATTTGAATCATCATAAATCCATACATTTTTCTTAGTCTGTTGCTGACAAATCTGACAGAAAACCGGAGCCTCATAAACAGTGAAATGAACTGGAAGTTCACTCGCTTCCTGAGAAACTTTAACAGGTTTCAAATCAATGTATTTCAAACACAGAGTCAAGGTTTATCCTGGTTTTACGAGCATGCCTGTGTTGTTTGCTTTGGACTTAGTATATACAGTCGATTGAGGAAAAGAGTAATCAGAACAATAAATTTATAAAGTCACAAAAAGATTAGAGGCTTCAGAAGCAAGATTTAATTACAGTGGAAAATATTTTCTTAGTCTTGGAGAGTTTTTAGTCTTTTGACTTTGTATAAAGAGAAGTTTGGTTTGTTGAGTAAGACAATAGGCAGTGGGAGTGAATGGTGCCTTGACAGGATGTCACTGGGGAAATCTATCTGTCTGTCTGTCTGTCTGTCTATCTATCTATCTATCTATCTATCTATCTATCTATCTATCTATCTATCTATCTATCTATCTATCTATCTATCTATCTATCTATCTATCTATCTATCTATGCGAGGTTGCTGTAGCTTAGTGGTTAAGGTGTTGGCTTTCTGATTGGATGGTAGTGAGTTTGAATCCAAGCTGCTGCTGGGCCCCTGGCAAGCCCCTTAGCCCTCAGTTGCTCAGGTGAATTGTAAGTTGCTCTAGATAAGGGAATCTGCCAAATGCCAGGAATCTAAATGTAACAAAATGTATCTATCTATCCACACCCATACACATCTTGTATAGTAATATGTATATAGAAAATACCTTAGTCAAATTCATCTAGTATTTCCTATTATAAGATTACAAAAAACTAGATTTAAGATTTTTCAAAACTGTTTCTTGACATTTTGTACTCATTTCAAGTGTGAAAGCATAAAATTTGTTCATTTTATGTGTGTATTTTCAGAAGAAGCAAAATTATCTGTCAGTAGAACAAAATATGGTGTGGAGGTTAAGGTTAGAGAAAGAGGAAGAACTCGAGTGTCCTGCCCAGACCCCTGATTTGGATTCAACCCCACTGAACACCAGACCTCCTCACTCTTACATCAGTTGTCTGTTCTCACTAATGCTCTTGTAGCTGAATGATCACATATCCCCACAGTCACAATCCAACATCTAGTGGAAAGCAGAAAACAGGACACCAGCTTCGTGTTATCGGTCGTGGTTTTAGAAAGAGAGGTTCAGCAAGCACATCTGACTGTAATGGTCAGGTGATCACATTCATTACTCATATGGGTTTCAATTTGCATTAAATAAATACACTGAAAAAAGAAGGAAATACACCTCCTGAACCAGATGTCCTGTGGAACTTTCTGGAAATTGATTGTGACTAGATAAGCAAGCTAACTATGATTTAAAACCACAATAACTTCCCGAAATCAAGGCTACAGATGACAACAACCGGCATCTGCTAAGATTTTATCAGATCTACATCCGTTTGTTTCATTCCAAACATTAGAAATATTCCCTGGACATGTGACCAGAATCTGATATCACAACTGGCTTTTCATTAAATGATTATATGATATGTGATTTTTTATACATCCCTAATTTGTTATTGGATCTCTCTTTATGTAAAAAACATGCTTTGTGTGAAGTATATCATTGGTTGTAAAATCAGCATAATTCTGCTGTGGCTTTTTGTTTCTTAACTACATGCAGTAATTATTCATCTTCATTTGGGATAAACCGTTTTTCGAGTCTTGGCTAAGCCATTCCAGCCTTTGTGTCCCCTGCTAATGCTGAAATTGGCTGCTTTCCACTGTAGGTCCTGGAGCATTTGGAGACCTTCCACCCTAATGTGTTAAACTAAATCTTCTGTGCTGACCGTTGACCTGCAATGAGCTAAAAATAGGGGCTAGGTTAAGCCCTTGGAATGCGGGCGTGTAGGTGTGTACCACACAGAAGGGTCTATAGGGGCAAAACAGGACTAATGCATTTTTCAGATGTGCTGAACACAACAAAACAGACTGCAAAGCCAAAATTGGTTCCAGTACATGTGTTGATTGTTAAACAACAAATGAGAGCAAACAAGGAACAAACAATTTCCCACTAATGGCACTAGGAGGTCATCCATCAACTCACACTTTGGCCTGTAAACAAACTTTTTCAACGTTTCCTTGCCTTCTTTGTCACTCCCTGTTGTTGTGCATGTTATTGTGAAACGGTTGACAGCTACAGCTGGTCTGTGCTGGTGGTCCAGGAGTTCTGTGTCCATGTAGAAGATCTCTAGGGATTCTTTACTTTATCTAAAAGACTGATGTATAAATCAATCATCCATCTTTACCCGTGAAAGATCAAGAGCAGTCCATAACCCTCTCCAGCAGGCTTTTCCTCTCTCTCATTCTCAGTAGGTGGTTAATGTTGGACAGTGGCTGCAGTCCTTCGTGAGCAGGGATCATCTTCCATGTTGGAGGAAGTAAGAGAGGAGAGAACCAGGCATGCAGCTCAAGGGAGAACAGGAAGCTCAGCCGTGCTTCTGACCACAGCCTCCAAAGAAAACACTTTGCCTCATGGCAAAATCAGAACCACATGTGGAAAAAAACAGGGAAACTGCAATAATGGAGAGTCTCTGTTTCCTCTCTGGTGATTGGCTATGCCTTTGGGAACTGGCACTGTTTAACCCTTGGGACAGACAAGGCTTAGGTGGAGAGGTGTGGAGTGAATGAGTCAGTCAGGGTGCGAATGGAGTTCAGACTCAAAGTGTCTTGCATAGGAATTGACACTTCGCTGACACTGACGAGACAACCACAGCCAAGCCAAAGTCAATTTTTCTTTTCATCATACTAACACAGGGATCAAGGCATAGAGTTTGATAAACAAATCCAAATATCAAAAACATGTTTTACTGAAACAGGTCCAGTGTCAAATATACTACAGCGGTAGATTTAACTAAAAAACAGAAGGCGAGGAAACAAAATAGCAGATATGAAACAGGGAGTGGATTCTGACTTCAGACAAAATCATGACTTATACAGGTCTTTAATATCTGTTAATTTCATTTACATTTCATTGCACATGTTCTTTTTCTTTTTTCGGCGCTAAGTGTCCTGTGTTTTTGTGTTGTCTTTTTGTACTTATTGTTTCTGTCTTGTCGTTGCTTTGTTTGCACCTAGCTGCACACTTTGCATTTTATGTGGCTTGGACAAACTATATGTTGTATGTTTATGTAGCACCAGGTCCTGGAGAAACGTTGTTTCATTTCACTATGTACTGCGTCAGCTATATGTGGTTGAAATGACAATAAAGCTTCTTGAATCTTGAATCTTGAACTAAACCAGCTCACAGGACACATGGGGCACTTGTTAAAACTTAAGCCCTTCTGTCCAGCTGGATTATTTTTACGTGTCTCACTTATGTGTGTGAGTAAATTAGATACTCAGTCCAAATCTATTATAATCACAAACGCCCACTTTTTTTTTTACTTTATTTACAAAAATCTTCTACCTGATTGCACAGTGGGGCAGCAGGTAGCATGGGCACCTCGCAGCTCCAGGGTCCCTGGTTCAATCTTGTTCTTGGGTTACTGCCTGTGTGTGGAGTTTTACATGTTCTATAACTGAGTGTATACATGGCATAACCTACAGCATGTGATAAATGATCCAAAGGACACCGGTTACCGATAACAGATGAACACAGAGCCTGGGAAGCCCCAAACATGGGGCTTAAATCAACATGCCCCCAGACTATTACAGTGGGTTTCCTCTGGGTTCTCCAGTTTCCACTGCCATCCCATAAACATGCTTGCTGGTAGGCGGATTGGCTTAGCAATAGAGAAAAGTTTGTTTATCTTTTAGACAGTATTCCAAGACATTGAAATTTTTATGGAGGAACTCAAGTAAATTGCTCACATAAAACAATACACAAGATACCAAACACACACACACAGTCTTAATGATGTCTTAGTGTAGATGGAACAGGTGAGGTCATTGATGATGTGAACCCAGAGGAACTTCCTGACTCTTAAGGTGTCTGGAACTGGGATGATGATGAAGCATGATAAAGATCACAAACTGGATGGCACGTGCTCTGAGGAAGCCATAAAGTGCTGGTTTCTTGTATGAACTATCTTGAAGGACTTGTCCACAGGAAAAAGTCAGTAATGGGGGCTGAACCAGTTACAGGAACTACACCCAAATATGGATGTCTTTTACAATGACTGGAGACTGGTGATTACAAAGGAAGCTGATATCTGTTAAGGGTCACCAACTGACAAATCAGGATCCGGGTGCACTTGAAAAAATATTGTAGGAGATCTGATTGTTGACTCTACTTTTCGAAACCACAAGAGGTGCTGAACTATCACATCTTCTGCAGCAGATCATACAATTGCATGCATTTATATAAATCATTTAGCTCATCAGAGCAGAGACTAGATAAAATAGAAGAAATTCATTGTCCTTTATTTTAGAGTTTGTGGTTTGAGGTAAAAGTACCATGAAATGACAGAAAATCAAAATGTAACCACTTTGAGTTTGTCTTGTTTGTAAGCAGAACTTGTATCAGTAAGGTGTTTAGTATTAATCACTCATGTACAAATCAGTAAGAGCTCAAAAAGGTATATTAAAGAACCAATGTTTTTGTATCGCAGTTTTCACAATTCATTCTTTGTTCTGAAATTTAATTTTTAATAGTTGTCATTTGTTGCTTGACCTGGCAAGAGTACATACAGAGGAAGAAGCGTTAATCCATATGATGGTGTGTTTTTCTCTCGAGAGCCCATGTACAGTGTGTAGGTCCAGTAATCTCTACATTTACAGTAGTTAGACCCAACCCATGGCTCAGTGCAGGGCTTGTGAGTGAGCTCATAGCTGCCTAAATATAGCCTGGCCTTGATTAATGAGCTTTAAATGGGTATTTTCCCCATGAAAACACTTGGCAGTTGAGTGAGTGATGAGCTATTGCAGGCTCGTGCCAGTGATGATGGTGGGGGTCGTAAGGTCAGGGTCTGGCTGCGCTGTGGGGCTATTAGCCTGGGGGTCCTCATTCCAGCTCACCATTCTTGCATTGCCTGAATCAGACACACAAGCCCTGTGAAAACTAAAGCACCATTAAGAAAATAACCTGAGGCTTCATCTGCCCAGCAGCAGACCATCATCTGTACTGAGAGAGAGAGAGAGAGAGAGAGAGAGAGAGATCCACTCTTGTTGGTGTAGAATAAAATTCACTGTGTAAAACTGGAAGTTTTATCAACATAGCAGGTACTAGACACAGTAGACATGTAATTCTGTTCATTATGTTCATTAAACATTGAACAAAGTACAAAATTTAAATAAACATAAACTAGCATATGTAAATATTATTAAGAGGGCAATGAGGCCAAATTTTCTCATCATCAAATTCTTATAGATCGCAATGAACCCAGTCCCAACTGTCTACTGTGCAGTCCATACAGATTTACACTACAGATGCTAAAATAAATGTCCTCGTACCAGCCACAGATCTTGTGTATTCCACCATGTAATATGTATGTGTGTAATGACAGGCCTTCAAAGGAAAGTTGGTGTTGAGCTGCCTGGGCAGACGAGCTGAAGATAAATAATCAGAGCTTATCCCTGAGAGAATGAGAGAGTGAGAGAGTAGGAGGCACAGAGAGGGAGTGGCAGAGAGGAAACAGACAGAAGTTTTATGGGTCATGCTTGACACTTCACCAGACCAAACTAAAAATGTAAGAAATAGTAAAAAAAAAAAGAGAGAGAGAGAGGGCAGAGGGCAGGAGCGGTTGGCAGATGGAGCTCAAACTCACATGATGCTCCCAGCTGCCCTACATCCCAAATCTCTGGATGCCTTGTGTGCAAAAACTTGGGGGAAGCTTGGGGAAGTGTCAACAAACATAGTACATCTGAAATCACAAAAATCTGTATATGATGTTTAAATGAGATGACATTTTCTGGTAACACTAAAGAACATGAATGATCATGCACTGATATCTTAATTAAAATTGACTTAAATAAGAACTAATGAAGATTTAACCTTAATCACCCCTAACAACCACCTTAAGTACATATTATAAAGTGTAAATTAAATCAAACTTGTTCTATAAGAGATTATATAAATTATACATGCATTATTTGAGAAACCAGCGAAACAGAGCAGGATTTACAAGCCTGTTTTGACTGCACC